>NC_057806.1:26790936-26798263 GCF_018294505.1 Triticum aestivum
AGTCCTCTGGATCATGTTCGTTCCGAAAATCATGTTCCCGAAAGTTTCATTCCATTTGGACTCCATTTGATATTCTTTTTCTGCGAAACCCTAAAATAGGCAAAAAAAGTTGCAATTCTGGGCTGGGCCTCCGGTTAATAGGTTAGTCCCAAAAATAATATAAAAGTGTATAATAAAGCCCAATAATGTCCAAAACAGAATATAATATAACATGGAACAATCAAAAATTATAGATACGTTTGAGACGTATCAAGCATCCCCAAGCTTAATTCCTACTCGTCCTCGAGTAGGTAAATGATAAAAACAGAATTTTTTGATGTGGAATGCTACTTGGCATAATTTCAATGTAATTCTTCTTAATTGTTGTATGAATATTCAGATACGAAAGATTCAAGACAAAAGTTCAATATTGACGTAGAAATAATAATACTTCAAGCATACTAACTAAGCAATTATGTCTCTTCAAAATAACATGGCCAAAGAAAGTTATCCCTACAAAATCATATAGTCTGGCTATGCTCTATCTTCACCACACAAAGTATTTAAAATATGCACAACCCCGATGACAAGCCAAGACATTGTTTCATACTTTTGGTCTTCTCAAACTTTTTCAATCTTCACGCAATACATGAGCGTGAGCCATGGACATAGCACTTTAGGTGGAATAGAATGGTGGTTGTGGAGGAGACAAAAAAAGGGGAAGATAGTCTCACATCAACTAGGCCTATCAACGGGCTATGGAGATGCCCATCAATAGATATCAATGTGAGTGAGTAGGGATTTCCATGCAACGGATGCACTAGAGCTATAAGTTAATGAAAGCTCAACAAAAGGAACTAAGTGGGTGTGCATCCAACTCGCTTGCTCACGAAGACCTAGGGCATTTTGAGGAAGCCCATCATTGGAATATACAAGCCAAGTTCTATAATGAAAAATTCCCACTAGTATATGAAAGTGATAACATAGGAGACTCTCTATTATGAAGATCATGGTGCTACTTTGAAGCACAAGTGTGGTAAAAGGTTAGTAGCATTGTCCCTTCTCTCTTTTTCTCTCATATTTTTTATTTGGGTCTTTTTATGGCCTCTTTTTTTCGTCCGGAGTCTCATCCCGACTTGTGGGGGAATCATAGTCTCCATCATCCTTTCCTCACTTGGGACAATGCTGTAAAAATGATGATCATCACACTTTTATTTACTTACAACTCAACAATTACAACTCAATACTTAGAACAAAATATGACTCTATGTGAATGCCTCCGGCGGTTTACCGGGATATGCAATGAATCAAGAGTGACATGTATGAAAGAATTATGAACGGTGGCTTTGCCACAAATACAATGTCAACTACATGATCATGCAAAGCAATATGACAATGATGGAGCGTGTCATAGCAAACGGAACGGTGGAAAGTTGCATGGTAATATATCTCGGAATGGCTATGGAAATGCCATGATAGGTAGGTATGGTGGCTGTTTTGAGGAAGGTATATGGTGGGTGTACGATACCGGCGAAAGGTGTGCGGTATTAGAGAGGCTGGCATTGGTGGAAGGAAGAAAAGTGCGTATGATCCATGGACTCAACCTTAGTCATAAAGAACTCATATACTTATTGCAAAAATCTACAAGTTATCAAAGCAAAGTATTACGCGCATGCTCCTAGGGGGATATATTGGTTGGAAAAGACCATCGCTCGTCCCCGACCACCACTCATAAGGAAGACAATCAATAAATAAATCATGCTCCGACTTCATCACATAACAGTTCACCATACGTGCATGCTACGGGAATCACAAACTTCAACACAAGTATTTCTCAAATTCATAGCATGACTCTAATATCACCATCTCCATATCTCAAAACAATTATCAAGTATCAAACTTCTCATAGTATTCAACACACTCATAAGAATTTTTTTATTAATCTTGAATGCCTAACATAGTTAAAGCAAATTACCATGCTATTTTGTAGGAATCTCAAAATAATCTAAGTGAAGCATGACAGAACAATAGTTTCTATAAAACAAATCCACCGACGTGCTCTAAAAGATATAAGTGAAGCACTAGAGCAAAAACTATATAACTCAAAAGATATAAGTGAAGCACATAGAGTATTCTAACAATTTCCGAATCATGTGTGTCTCTCACAAAAGGTGTGTACAGCAAGGATGATTGTTTAAAACTAACAAATAAAGACTCAAATAATACAATACGCTCCAAGCAAAACACATATCATGTGGTAAATAAAAATATAGCTCCAAGTAAAGTTACCGATAGAAGTAGACGAAAGAGGGAATGCCTTCCGAGGCATCGCCAAGATTTGGCTTTTAGGTGTCCTTAGATTATCTTGGGGTGCCATGGGCATCCCCAAGATTAGGCTCTTGCCACTCCTTGTTCCATAATCCATCAAATCTTTTACCCAAAACTTGAAAACTTCACAACACAAAACTAAAAGTAGAAAATCTCGTGAGCTCCATTAGCGAAAGAAAACAAAACACCACTTCAAGGTACTGTAATGAACTCATTATTTATTTATATTGGTGTTAAACCTACTGTATTCCAACTTCTCTATGGTTTATTAACTATTTTACTAGCCACAGATTCATCAAAATAAGCAAACAACACACGAAAAACAGAATCTGTCAAAAACAGAACAGTCTGTAGTAATCTCTAGCTAACGCAAGATCTGGAACCCCAAATATTTTAAAATAAATTGCTGGACGTGAGGAATTTATGTATTAATTATCTGAAAAAATAATTAACTAAATATCACTTTCCAAATAAAAATGGCAGCATTTCTGGTGAGCGCTAAAGTTTCTGTTTTTTACAGCAAGATTAAAAAGACTTTCCCCAAGTCTTCCCAACGGTTCTACTTGGCACAAAAACTAATTAAACACAAAAAAACACAACCAAAGCATAGGCTAGATAAATTATTTATTTATAAACAGGAGCAAAAATAAAGGAATAAAAATAAAATTGGGTTGCCTCCCAACAAGCGCTATCGTTTAACGCCCCTAGCTAGGCATAAAAGCAAGGATAGATGTAGGTATTGCCATCTTTGGTTGGTAATTCTTTAATGAGACATCTATCACCTTTAGGAGTTTATTTTCTTTTATCAATAATCAAACTTCTAGGTACAAGATCGAAAAAATCATTAGTAGCAAATGGTTCCTTAATGATAGCAAAAAGATTAGGATGAATACTTATAGATTTGAGATCCGCAGTTTCTTTGCTAGAGGATTCACCCTTATTTTTAGCAACATACATAAGCTTGGCAATTTTAGTTGGAGGACTTGGAGTATTCTTTACGGAAGAAAAAACGGTTCCCAAGTTGGTAATGATACCCTCAAGTTTATCGATTCTAGTGGAATCATGATTTATTCTTTCATTAACTATAGGTTCCTTCTCTTTAATATTTTTCAAAGTTACTCCTACTTTAGATCCATATTGGGTATTTTGGTTGTGGATCTTTTTATCGAAATTTTCAATTAACTCAACGGTAGCAACTTTATTTTCAATAATTTCAAGTTTTTGCATTACATGCTCCAAAGTTAACATAGTTCCATTAACCAAAAGTGGGGGTGAGCCAAACAAATCTATCATAGCGTTATAAGAATAAAAAGTGTGGATACCCAAGAAATTCCCTCCGGTAATGGTATCAAGGACATATCTGTGCCAAGGAGTAGTGCCTACATAAAAATTGCGAAGAAGAACGGAAGTAGATTGCTTTTTGGTAGATCTATTTTGAGCATTGCAAATTCTATACCAAGCGTCTTTTAGATTTTCTCCTTCCCTTTGCTTAAAATTAAGAACTTCATTTTCGGGAGACAACGGAGAAGATAGGGGACTAGCCATAACGACAAGCAAGCAATCCAACACACAAGCAAACAAGAAACGGGCAAAAAGAGGCAAATAGAGAAAGAGAGAGAGGATGAAGAGAGAGGGCGAATAAAACGGCAAGGGTGAAGTGGGGGAGAGGAAAACGAGAGGCAAATGGCAAATAATGTAATGCGGGAGATAAGGGTTTGTGATGGGTACTTGGTATGTCTTGACTTGCAACGGCGCCACAAGTGACTCGTTGTCGAGAGTCAAATCTTGACTTGTCTTACCCGAACCTCCCCGGCAAAGGCACCAGAAATCCTTCTTGCTACCTCTTGAGAACTTGCGTTGGTTTTCCCTTGAAGAGGAAAGGGTGATGCAGAAAAGTAGCGTAAGTATTTCCCTCAGTTTTTCAGAACCAAGGTATCAATCCAGTAGGAGGTCGCACACAAGTCCCTCGCACCTACACAAACAAATAAATCCTCGCAACCAACGCGATAAGGGGTTGTCAATCCCTACACGGTCACTTACGAGAGTGAGATCTGATAGATATGATAAGATAATATTTTTGGTATTTTTATGATAAAGGGAAATAAACAGTGCAAAGTAAAATAAATGGCAAAGGAAATAACTAAGTATTGGAAGATTAATATGATGGAAGATAGACCCTGGAGCCATAGGTTTCATTAGTGGCTTCTCTCAAGAGAATAAGTATTTACGGTGGGTGAACAAATTATTGTTGAGCAATTGACATAATTGAGCATAGTTATGAGAATATATAGGTATGATCATGTATATAGACATCACGTCCGAGACAAGTAGACCGACTCCTGCCTGCATCTACTACTATTACTCCACACATCGACCGCTATCCAGCATGCATCTAGAGTATTAAGTTCAAGAGAATAGAGTAACGCTTTAAGCAACATGACATGATGTAGAAGGATAAACTCATGCAATATGATATAAACCCCATCTTGTTATCCTCAATGGCAACAATACAATACGTGCCTTGCTGCCCCTACTGTCACTGGGAAAGGACACCGCAAGATTGAACCCAAAGCTAAGCACTTCTCCCATTGCAAGAAATATCAATCTAGTAGGCCAAAACAAACTGATAATTCGAAGAGACTTGCAAAGATAACCAATCATACATAAAATAATTCAGAGAACATTCAAATATTGTTCATAGATAAACTTGATCATAAACCCACAATTCATCAGTCTCAACAAACACACCGCAAAAGAAGATTACATCGAATAGATCTCCACAAGAGAGGGGGAGAACTTTGTATTGAGATCCAAAAAGAGAGAAGAAGCGATCTACCTAATAACTATGGACCCGCAGGTCTGAAGTAAACTACTCACACTTCATCGGAAGGGATATGGTGTTGATGTAGAAGCCCTCCGTGATCGATGCCCCCTCCGACGGAGCTCCGGAAAAGGCCCCAAGATGGGATCTCGTGGATACAGAAAGTTACGGCGGTGGAATTAGGGTCTTGGCTCCGTATCTGGTTGTTTAGGGGTACATAGGTATATATAGGAGGAAGGAGTACGTCGGTGCAGCAACAAGGGTCCCACGAGGGTGGAGGGCGTGCCTGGGGGGGGGGGGGTAGGCGCGCCCCCTACCTCATGCCTTCCTCGTTGATTGCTTGACGTAGGGTCCAAGTTCTCTGGATCTTGTTCGTTCCGAGAATCATGTTCCCAAAAGTTTCATTCCGTTTGAACTCCATTTGCTATTATTTTTCTATGAAACCCTAAAATAGGCAAAAAAACAGCAATTCTGGGCTGGGCCTCTGGTTAATAGGTTAGTCCCAAAAATAATATAAAAGTGTATAATAAAACCCAATAATATCCAAAACAGAATATAATATAGCATGGAACAATCAATAATTATAGATACGTTGGAGACATATCAAGCATCCCCAAGCTTAATTCCTGCTCGTCCTCGAGGAGGTAAATGATAAAAACAAATTTTTTTGATGTGGAATGCTACTTGGCATAATTTCAATGTAATTCTTCTTAATTTTGGTATGAATATTCAGATCCGAAAGATTCAAGACAAAAGTTCAATATTGACGTAGAAATAATAATACTTCAAGCATACTAACCAAGCAATTATGTCTCTTCAAAATAACATGGCCAAAGAAAGTTATCCCTACAAAATCATATAGTCTGGCTATGCTCTATCTTCACCACAGAAAGTATTTAAATCATGCACGACCCCGATGACAAGCCAAGCAATTGTTTCATACTTTTGGTCTTCTCAAACTTTTTCAATCTTCACGCAATACATGAGCGTGAGCCATGGACATATCACTTTAGGTGGAATAGAATGGTGGTTGTGGAGGAGACAAAAAATAGGGGAAGATAGTCTCACATCAACTAGACCTATCAACGGGCTATGGAGATGCCCATCAATAGATTTAAATGTGAGTGAGTAGGGATTTCCATGCAACGGATGCACTAGAGCTATAAGTATATGAAAGCTCGACAAAAGGAACTAAGTGGGTGTGCATCCAACTCGCTTGCTCACGAAGACCTAGGGCATTTTGAGGAAGCCCATCATTGGAATATACAAGCCAAGTTCTATAATGAAAAATTCCCACGAGTATATGAAAGTGATAACATAGGAGACTCTCTATTATGAAGATCATGGTGCTACTTTGAAGCACAAGTGTGGTAAAAGGTTAGTAGCATTGTCCCTTCTCTCTTTTTCTCTCATATTTTTTATTTGAGCATAGTTATGAGAATATATAGGTATGATCACATATATAGACATCACGTCTGAGACAAGTAGACCGACTCCTGCCTGCATCTACTACTATTACTCCACACATCGACCGCTATCCAGCATGCATCTAGAGTATTAAGTTCAAGAGAATAGAGTAACGCTTTAAGCAAGATGACATGATGTAGAGGGATAAACTCATGCAATATGATATAAATCCCATCTTGTTATCCTCGATGGCAACAATACAATACGTGCCTTGCTGCCCCTACTGTCACTGGGAAAGGACACCGCAAGATTGAACCCAAAGGTAAGCACTTCTCCCATTGCAAGAAAGATCAATCTAGTAGGCCAAAACAAACTGATAATTCGAAGAGACTTGCAAAGATCACCAATCATACATAAAAGAATTCAGAGAAGATTCAAATATTGTTCATAGATAAACTTTCTCATAAATCCACAATTCATCAGTCTCAACAAACACACCGCAAAAGAAGATTACATCAAATAGATCTCCACAAGAGAGGGGGAGAACTTTGTATTGAGATCCAAAAAGAGGGAAGAAGCCATCTAGCTAATAACTATGGACCCGTAGGTCTGAAGTAAACTACTCACAATTCATCGGAAGGGCTATGGTGTTGATGTAGAAGCCCTCCATGATAGATGCCCCCTCCGGCGGAGCTCCGGAAAAGGCCCCAAGATGGGATCTTGTGGATACAAAAATTTACGGCGGTGGAATTAGGGTTTTGGCTCCGTATCTGTTAGTTTAGGGGTAAGTAG
>NC_057806.1:26798592-26816530 GCF_018294505.1 Triticum aestivum
CCTACCTCATGCCTTCCTCGTTGATTGCTCGACGTAGGGTCCAAGTCCTGTGGATCATGTTCGTTCCGAAAATCACGTTCCCGAAGGTTTCATTCCGTTTGGACTCCGTTTGATATTCTTTTTCTGCAAAACCCTAAAATAGGCAAAAAAAACAGCAATTCCGGGCTGGGCTTCCGGTTAATAGGTTAGTCCCAAAGTGATATAAAATTTTATAATAAAGCCCAATAATATCCAAAACAGAATATAATATAGCATGGAACAATCAAAAATTATAGATACGTTGGTTTGAATGAGGCCAGAAATAACAAACAGCAATTCCGGAAAATCCTCATATGCATATATTAGGTTTGGTACTGATCTACCCTAAGCATAATTTTAGAGTTGTTAAAAATGCAAGATGAGTGCACCATGTTAAACTATGCATTTTTTCTACCCCATTTACATATAAAGTTTATTAAGTTTGGAGCTACGGTTATCTAGTTATGGAATAAATCATTTTAGCATGGCATTATGAGAAATAAACACAAACAACATTTTAAGCATTCCTAACATGCATCAAAGTGGCAAATTATTAATCTACACAAAATTCTAAGCATTTTACATATAAAGTTTGTTTTAATATGATGCATCTTGATAACCACGAGTATAGGGGATCGCAACAGTTTTTGATAAGTAAGAGTGTCGAACCCAACGAGGAGCTAAAGGCAGAACAAATATTCCCTCAAGTTCTATCGACCACCGATATAACTCTACACGCGCTTGACGTTCGCTTTACCTAGAACAAGTATGAAACTAGAAGTACTTTGTAGGTGTTTTTGGATAGGTTTGCAAGAATATAAAGAGAGCGTAAACAAAAAGTAGGGGCTGTTTAGATAAAGACACACCTAAGTTAGTTTTAGAAGAGAGCTTGTTGTTACGAGAAAGTTATTTGTCCCTAGGCAAGCGATAACTAGACCGGTAATCATTATTGCAATTTTATATGAGGGAGAGGCATAAGCTAACATACTTTCTCTACTTGGATCGTATGCACTTATGATTGGAACTCTAGCAAGCATCCGCAACTACTAAAGATCATTAAGGTAAAACCCAACCATAGCAATAAAGCATCAAGTCCTCTTTATCCCATACGCAACAACCCCTTACTCGGGTTTGTGTTTCAGTCACTCACGCAACCCACTATAAGCGAATCATGAACGTATTGCAACACCCTACAGCGGGGATCCCTCACGCCTGTGCGACATGGAGAGCACCATAGGACAGCACCAATAATAAAACATGCAACTCAAACCAATCACGATCATCAAATAGCCCATAGGACAAAACGGATCTACTCAAACATCATATGATAGCCATACATCATTGGGAAATAATATATAGTGTTGAGCACCATGTTTAAGTAGAGATTACAGAGGGTAAGAGAGAGGTTACACCGCTGCATAGAGGGGGGAAGAGTTGGTTATGATGGCGGTGAAGTTGTTGGTGAAGATTGTGGTGATGATGATGGCCCCCGGTGGCACTCCGGTGCCACCGGAAGCGAGCGGGAGAGAGCCCCATCCTTCTTCTTCTTCCTTGACCTCCTCCCTGGATGGGAGAAGGGTTTCCCCTCTAGTCCATGGCCACCAAGGAGTGGGAGGGGCGAGAGCCCCTCCGAGATTGGATCTGTCTCTCTGTCTCTTTCTCTGTTTCTACGTTCTCAGATTCTTCCCTTTCACCGTTTCTTATATTCCTGGAGATCCGTAACTCCGATTGGGCTGAAATTTTAACACGATCTCAATCGGATATTAGCTTTGTTGCGGCGAAAGAAGGGCATCAACCGCATTATGGGGTGGCCACGAGGGTCAGGGGCGCGCCCCCTGCCTCGTGGCCCCCTCGGGCATCGTCTCGCGTGGATTTTTCTTCCTAAAAATCATATATATTCGAAAAAAATCTCTGTCAGCTTTTATCCCATTTGGACTCCGTTTGATATGGATATTCCACAAAACAAAATACATGCAACAAACAGGAACTGGCACTGGGCACTGGATCAATATGTTAGTCCCAAAAATAGTATAAAAAGTTGCCAAAACTATATGAAAGTTGTAGAATATTGGCATGGAACAATAAAAAATTATAGATACGACAGAGACATATCAGCATCCCCAAGCTTAATTCCTGCTCGTCCTCGAGTAGGTAAATGATAAAAAATATAATTTTTGATGTGGAATGCTACCTAGCATAATCTTGATCATGTAATCTAATCATGGCATGAATATTAAGACACGAGTGATTCAAAGCAATAGTCTATCATTTGACATAAAAACAATAATACTTCAAGCCCACTAATAAAGCAATCATGTCTTTTCAAAATAACATGGCCAAAGAAAGTTATCCCTACAAAATCATATAGTCTGGCTATGCTCCATCTTCACCACACAAAATTTTCACATCATGCACAACCCCGATGACAAGCCAAGCAATTGTTTCATACTTTTGACATTCTCAAACCTTTTCAACTTTCACGCAATACATGAGCGTGAGCCATGGACATAACACTATAGGTGGAATAGAATATGATGGTGGAGAAGACAAAAAGGAGAAGATAGTCTGACATCAACTAGGCGTATCAACGGGCTATGGAGATGCCCATCAATAGATATCAATGTGAGTGAGTAGGGATTTCCATGCAACAGATGCACTAGAGCTATAAGTGTATGAAAGCTCAAACTAGAAACTAAGTGGGTGTGCATCCAACTTGCTTGCTCATGAAGACCTTGGGCATTTGAGGAAGCCCATCATCGGAATATACAAGCCAAGTTCTATAATGAAAATTCCCACTAGTATATGAAAGTGATAACTCAAGAGACTCTCTATATGAAGAACATGGTGCTACTCTGGAGCACAAGTGTGTTAAAAGGATAGTAACATTGCCCCTTCTCTCATTTTTTTATTTTTTTATTTTCTCTTTTTTTGGGCCTTCTATTTTTTTGGCCTTTCACTTTTTTTTATTTTTTTATTTTTTTCGTCCGGAGTCTCATCCCGACTTGTGGGGGAATCATAGTCTCCATCATCCTTTCCTCACTGTGGCAATGCTCTAATAATGATGATCATCACACTTTTATTTACTTACACCTCGATATTACAACTCAATACTAGAACAAAGATATGACTCTATATGAATGCCTTCGGTGGTGTACCTGGATGTGCAATGATCTAGCGTAGCAATGACATCAAAAAACGGATAAGCCATAAAAACATCATGCTAGCTATCTTACGATCATGCAAAGCAGTATGACAATGAATGCTCAAGTCATGTATATGATGATGATGGAAGTTGCATGGAAATATATCTCAGAATGGCTATGGAAATGCCATGACAGGTAGGTATGGTGGCTGTTTTCAGGAAGGTATATGGTGGGTTTATGGTACCGGCAAAAGTTGCGCGGTACTAGAGAGGCTAGCAATGGTGGAAGGGCGAGAGTGCGTACAATCCATGGACTCAACATTAGTCATAAAGAACTCACATACTTATTGCAAAAATCTATTAGTCATCGAAACAAAGTACTACATGCATGCTCCTAGGGGGATAGATTGGTAGGAAAATAACATCGCTCGTCTCCGACCGCCACTCATAAGGAAGACAATCAATAAAAAATCATGCCCCGACTTCGTTACATCACGGTTCACCATACGTGCATGCTACGGGAATCACAAACCTCAACACATGTATTTATACTAATCCACAACTACCCACTAGCATGACTCTAATATCACCATCTTTATATCGCAAAACTATTGCAAGGAATCAAACATATCATATTCAGTGATCTACAAGTTTTATGTAGGATTTTATGACTAACCATGTGAATGACCAATTCCTGTCATCTCTCTAAATAGATATAAGTGAAGCAAGAGAGTTTAATTCTTTCTACAAAATATATGCCCGTGCTCTAACAAATATAAGTGAAGCAACAAATGGCGGTTGTCTATGTAAAGAGAAACAGGCAATCCAAACTTCAAATGATATAAGTGAAGCACATGAAGCATTCTATAAAGCCATACTCAAAAGATATAAGTGAAGTGCAAAGACCATTCTATAAATCAACCAAGGACTACCTCATACCAGCACGGTGCATAAAAGAAAAATGAAAACTAAATGCAAAAGACGCTCCAATATTGCACATATCGCATGAACGAAATGAATCCGAAAACATACCGATACTTGTTGAAGAAAGAGGGGATGCCTTCCGGGGCATCCCCAAGCTTAGACGCTTGAGTCTCCTTGAATATTTACTTGGGGTGCCTCGGTCATCCCCAAGCTTGAGCTCTTGCCTCTCTTCCTTCTTCTCACATCGAGACCTTCTCGATCATCGAACACTTCATCCACACAAAACTTCAACAGAAAACTCGGTAAGATCCATTAGTATAATAAAGAAAATCACTACTCTAACTACTGTTGCAAACCAATTCATATTTTGTTTTTGCATTATAGCTACTGTAATATAACTTTTTCATGGCTTAATCCACTGATATTAATCAATAGTTTCATCAAAACAAGCAAACTATGCATCAAAAACAGAATCTGTCTAAAACAGAACGGTCTGTAACAGTCTGAACATTCACCATACTTCTGATACTTGAAAAAATTCTACCAAAATTAGTAAACATAAACAATTTGTATAGGAAGACAGTGCAAAAAGAATCAGAACCGTTTGACATTCCAGCTAAAAATGTAATATTGCGCACTACAGCCAAAGTTTCTGTCCTGCACCGTACAAACCATCAAGCAAATGTAAACATCCTAAAGGCAAACCTTGGCACATTATTTTTATAATACAATGGAATTGTACAAGGGGATAATTATTTTTGTTGAAAATTTTATGTAATCAAGATTCACAAAGTTGCCTTGAGCATGAACAAAGTTCAAGGAGCTCTCCCACTTCAACAATGCTTGTCTCTCTCACTTTCACTTTACTTTTTGAAAAAGTTTTAGGTTCCCCTCTTTATTTTTGTTGTTTTTAAACTACATAAAAGCACTCAATAGAAATAAATGACTCTATAAAACTTCCGGGTTGTCTCCCTGGCAGCGCTTTCTTTAAAGCCATTAAGCTAGGCATATAGTGCTCATGTAGTGAATCCACCCGGATCCCAAGGTATATCAAAGCCAATTTTAATTAACAATGATTTGTAATTTAGTTGTGAGCACAAAGTAACATATATCATGCAACAACGGAGTCTAACTCTCTTCCCATGCATCGGCATGTCATAAAAGAACAATTCATGCATACAAGTAGTAAAGGCCAATGCATAGTATAAACAGTTTCTTGCAATTTTTTCATGTTGGAAACATAAAGAGGCGGAGATGTAGTTCCTCTCTCATAATAATTGCAAGTAGGAGAAGCAAGCACATGCATATTATATTCATCAAAATCATCATGTGTAACGGTAAAAGGCAACGCATCAATATAATCCTTAATAAGGGCAAACTTCTCCGATATAGTGTAATTGGGAGAATTCAAAAAGATAATAGGACTATCATGTGTGGGTGCAATAGCAACAATTTCATGTTTAACATAAGGAACTATAGCAAGTTCATCTCCATAAGCATAATTCATATTGGCATCTTGGCCACAAGCATAGCAAGCATCATCAAAAAGGGATATTTCAAGAGAATCAATGGGATCATAATAGTCATCATAGCAATCATCCTTCGGTAAGCACGAAGGGAAATTAAACAGTGTATGAGTTGAAGAGTTACTCTCATTAGAAGGTGGGCACGGGTGATCAATCCGCTCTTCCTCCTTTTATTCTTCGATCTCCTCCTCATCTTTTTCATCCAATGAGCTCAGAGTTTCATCAACTTCTTCTTCCATAGACTCCTGCAAAATATTAGTCTCTTCTTAGACAGCGGAGTAGTCCTCGATATATGGTTCAACATAGGCATTAGAAGCATAATTATCATAGAAATATTTAAGTATGGCAAAATTTTCAGATTTGTAAAGAGTAGCACCATACTTTTCAATCAAAGAAGCAATTTCGTAAGCACCCTTAAAAGCAACAAATTCTTCAATTTGTTGAACATCATAGTAACTATAAACACCTTTAGCATACGAAGATACGATTCCATTATCACTAAACTCACATTGGTAGGGAAGGTGTTTCTTAGGGTTTTTAGAACAACAAGTAAAATCATATATTTCACATAAATTCCAAGCATAGCATTGCAAACGATGACTTTGAGCCAATAGAATTTTCCCTTTATCAGATATTTGGTGTCGCACATAACAAGCATGCTCATCTAAAGATTTGCCCTCAACTAAGCTAGTTGGGGTTTCAGCACGAGCACATATGGATCGAAGATGATCCAAGTAATAAGCTTCAGCAGTGTGATAGATTTTGAGTGGTTCTTCAACCATTGGTTCAGTAGGTACAACTAATTTTTTGGTATTTTTTCGTTTCCTACTCATAACTAAAGATAGAAAACAACTAAGAACAACAAATAAAAATTACTTAGTGATAAAGCTAACAAGAACACACAAGAATATTCACCCCACGCTATTGCTCCCCGGCAACGGCGCCAGAAAAAGGTCTTGATAACCCACAAGTATAGGGGATCGCAACAGTTTTCAATAAGTAAGAGTGTCGAACCCAACGATGAGCTAAAGGCAGAACAAATATTCCCTCAAGTTCTATTGACCACTGATACAACTCTACGCACGCTTGACATTTGCTTTACCTAGAACAAGTATGAAACTAGAGTACTTTGTAGGTGTTTTTGAATAGGTTTGCAAGAATATAAAGAGAGCGTAAATAAAAAGTTGGGGCTGTTTAGATAAAGACACACCTAAGTTAGTTTTAGTAGAGAGCTTGTTGTTACGAGAAAGTTAATTGTCCCTAGGCAATCGCTAACTAGACCGGTAATCATTATTGCAATTTTATATGAGGGAGAGGCATAAGCTAACACACTTTCTCTACTTGGATCATATGCACTTATGATTGGAACTCTAGCAAGCATCCGCAACTACTAAAGATCATTAAGGTAAAACCCAACCATAGCATTAAAGCATCAAGTCCTCTTTATCCCATACGCAACAACCCCCTTACTCGGGTTTGTGTTTCAGTCACTCACGCAACCCACTATAAGCGAATCATGAACGTATTGCAACACCCTACAGCAGGGATCCCTCATGCTTGCACGACATGGAGAGCACCATAGGACAGCACCAATAATAAAACATGCAACTCAAACCAATCACGATCATCAAATAGCCCATAGGACAAAATGGATCTACTGAAACATCATAGGATAGCCATACATCATTGGGAAATAATATATAGCATTGAGCACCATGTTTAAGTAGAGATTACAGTGGGTAAGAGAGAGGTTACACCGCTACATAGAGGGGGGAAGAGTTGGTGATGATGGCGGTGAAGTTGTTGGTGAAGATTGCGGTGATGATGATGGCCCCCGGTGGCACTCCGGTGCCACCGGGAGTGAGGGGGAGAGAGCCCCCTCCTTATTCTTCTTCCATGACCTCCTCCCTAGATGGGAGAAGGGTTTCCCCTCTGGTCCATGGCCTCCATGGCATGGGAGGGGCGAGAGCCCCTCCGAGATTGGATCTGTCTCTTTGTCTCTCCTTATTTCTGCGTTCTCAGATTCTTCCCTTTCACCGTTTCTTATTTTCCCGGAGATCCGTAACTCCGATTGGGCTGAAATTTTAACACGATCTCTATCTGGATATTAGCTCTCTTGCAGCGAAAGAAGGGGATCAACCGCCTTACGGGGTGGCCATGAGGGTCAGGGGCACGCCTGCCCTCCTGGGGTGCGCCCCCTGCCTCGTGGCCCCCTTGGGCATCGTCTCGCGTGGATTTTTATTCCCAAAAATCACATATATTCCAAAAAAATCTCGGTCAGTTTTTATCCGTTTGGACTCCATTTGATATGGATATTCTGCGAAACAAAAAACATGCAACAAACAGGAACTGGCACTGGGCACTAGATCAATATGTTAGTCCCAAAAATAGTATAAAAAGTTTCCAAAAGTATATGAAAGTTCTAGAATATTGGCATGGAACAATCAAAAATTATAGCTACGACGGAGACGTATCAATGCACCGTTTGTGAGATATGATATGCATGAAGCTTAGGGGTTTTTCTGCAAAACAGTTAAAGCCCTGGAAATAGACAAATCACAGATCTGGAAAAAAACAGAGACGGGTCGAATCTGGCAGGCCCGGAAGTGCACAGGGATCTGGGCGGCTGCTCACCAGCGTGGCCACTGGGCCGGCGTGAGCTGGGCCTAGCCCGATCGATGGAAGAGGCGGCCTGACAGGGGCATGATGGGCCTGCCTGCTTATGGCCCACTCGGTCGCTGGATCTAGGAAGGTTGGGCAGGCGCTGCGAGCGGGCGCAGCGGGGTCGTCTTGCCGGGAAGCAGAGCGGCAGCGCAAGTGCGGGACTAGCCGGCGACGCGCGAGGAAAGGTCGAGGGCGGACGGGAAAGGGCGCGGGGGTACGCATCCGAGGCGCCATGTCTGGATCTAGCCGGAGTAGGACCAGCGATGACGATCCGGCGATGACAGCTCCCTGGTGGTTGCTGCACCTGCGGGAGAGAGGAAGAGGGTGAGGCCGATGGGGAGAAACAAAGGAGTGGGGCGGCAAGGGACCTGGTGGCCGGCGGGGCTCGCCGGCAGCGAGGAGATGGTCGGTGGGGTAGGCTCGGCGAGGGAAGGCGCTCGGGGCGGAGCCAGCTGCGGGATCGGGCTCCTCCTGATCCGAAGCAAGACAGAGGCATGGTGCGGGCTTGGGGGCGAGCCTAGATGGGCTCCGCGGTCTTGCCCTGGACCTGGGCGGGCCACGGCGGCGCGGGGAGGCAGGGGCGTGTGGCCTCGCCTGATTGGCCACGGGCGGTGCGGGGTGGCCGCGCAGCCAATGGCTACGCGCCAAGTGGCAAGGTGGAAGTGGAGGTCGCCGGAAATTGAGGAGGAGGGGGTTGGCTGTGGCTGGAGGCGGTGGATCCGAGGAGAAGGGGTCTAGGGGGTAGGGGAAGACTAGGGTAGCCCATATTTGGAAGGAAGGGGTGTATATATAGGGCAGTGTTAGGGTTTTAGGGGTTAGGAGGGGTTTCCGGACCCTCTGATCAAGAGCGGATGGCACCGGTCGAGAGGGGGGTTGGTTGGACCTAGGTGGGGTTAGAGGGCTGTGCAGATGGGTTGGACTGAGAGGAAAGAGGATGAATGCAGCCCGACGACTGTTTCCAGAGACCGAAAACGTCCGACGATAGACTGGCTATACTGCCGCTATAGTTATCCGTTGGGGCATCAAACGAACTCCGAATGCGATGAAACTTGGCAGGCGGCCTACCTACGCTATAATAAGACCACACGCCAACTTTCAACACATTCCGAGAACATTTTTTGGCCACTTATAAAATAATATTTCGGACATGCCGCGGGCACGTGCAAGTGTGTATGGGCTCAGAACGGACAACTGGGAGAACTGGGAGAACCCGGACGAATGCAAGTTTCGAAAACATGTAGATGCAATGCAGATGATAACATGGCAAGATGCAACACGCAAGCGAATGACATGGCAATGACGACGAATAACTAGAAGACACCTAGCGCATCAGTCTCGGGGCGTTACAACACTCCACCACTACAAGAGGTTCTCGTCCCGAGATCTAGGATTGCACCGGAGGGAAACGGAAGAGGAAGAGGTAAAACAAAGTTGCTTCTTTGACAAACGAGTGAAACCATGAACCTTGAGAGGTTAAACAAATTGAAAGAAAGAAAAACAACGAAGATGAACGAGGTTGAAGACACTCCGGTTGGAAATGGAAGGCAATAATATGAACTTGGCAAAATGAAAGCACTTGGATCAGACTCCGGTTAGAAGAGGAATGATAGACACAACACTCCAGTTAAAACAAGATAGAGAAGGAATAAGGATGATATAATTTTGGCAGCATTCCGACTATAAATGGAAGGAATTGAAGATGAACTTGACAAGATGAGAAGATACTTGATGAAATCAACAACACACTGCCTCCAAAACTATTGAAAGAATGGCACAATGGGTAAGAAAGATTCCAGACAGCACTCCGGTTGAGAAGGCGGGCAAAACTTTACAAGATGAGAGAGCTCGAATGAAAACATGACACTCCGATTAAATGGATAAGCAAAAGGAAAAAACATGATCCTCACAATTCGAGATGAAGAGTGAAGAGAGAAACATCACAATGCCTCTGGAAGAAGAAAGAATGGAATGAAATGAACGGAGGGAAACATGATCTTGAGAGAGCACGCTTACAACAAAAGCTAGAACGGAGTTGTTGGATTTTCAACAACGAAAGGATAAGCTTGATGTGGGCTTATGGAAGACATCTCAAAATTATGAGATGAAATTCTGCCACTAACGGAAAACAAGAGATTGAATTTTTATGAACAAGGAGACGAGAAACTTATTTCACCGGGAGGATGAAAGAAGAACTTGGATCATTTATAAGCACCATAAATAGCAACAATCCTTAGGGAAAGCTTTAGGTGAAATATAACCCAAGATAATTCCAATGAATAGATTGATGGGTTGCAAAGGATCTCATGAACGAATTGAAAATGATGGGTTTAAAATATGTCATTACCTACAACATGTGAATCATGAAACATGAAGAAAATTGTCAAGAATGACATAACACCACCTTAAAAGATAAGATAGAAAGGATTGCACTTCGGAATGGAAGATGAAGAATACTTGAACTCCTCAAAACAAGACATGTGTTGAAAACCATGTTTATTTTGGAGTATAGCTTAGCGGAACATAACTTTGAGAGAAATCTTGAAGAACAATTGAAGAATGAAATGAATTCTTGACAAACAACCATGTAGAACCTCCATGAAGAACTCCGGTAACAAAATGATGATAAAAAGAAAGAGAAGTTGAAAACACAAGGTGAAACCTTGTAATGATTTAGATGGATCTTCGCGATGATATAATTGAGAGATCTTGGAACTCCGAGAAAGAAAGATGAACAACTGAAATCGAGAATTTTGGTGAACCTCTGGAATAAGGAATTAATCACTTGTATGAAAACAAGAATAAGAATTACATTATGCTTATCCTTCACCAATTTAGATTGATGACAAGCAACGGATTTGGCATACTACTTATTCTCGTAGAAAGGATTAAGATAGATATAGCTCAAACTTGAGAAGGTCTTCAACGAACCACCGGTAGGATTGAAACAACGAATGAATTCATATGATAATGAAGGAAAAGAAATCTTGAATGAACCACCGTAAGAATTGAAAATGGAAGTAGCAAAGGCACAAATCACCGGGAAGAATTGGAGAACGAATGAATATACTTGAGAGAATTTAGATACAAGTTAAAGAAGAGCTCCCGAGCTGATTAGATCATACTTGAATGATGCACCAGTATGATTTGGAGTACAATAGCTGAGAGCTGAGAATGAATAAACCCGAAATGATGGCCTTCGGAGAATCAAACTGAAAAGACTCCTGAATTGCTCCGGATGGGTGAAAAGAATTCTCACAATCACAAACAATTATGAGAGGATGGCATGAAGCTAGAACCACGAGTCTTGAGGGAATGAGTAAGATTTGGAGGAAAAACTCTTCTTCGGTCTTCAAATGTTGAGAATGACGATAAGAAACACCACCATGAGTTGTTGAGGCACTCCGGAATGAAAATTAGAAAGGTTGAACCAACAATAGAAATAATTTGAAAATGATCTTGGAGAAGGCATTTGACTGATGATAATTCATTCTTACGACAAACTTGGAAAAGAATTTGAGAGTAACTCCGGGAAAAAGTAGAAGAGTCAGGTAAGATCCTAGAAAAGACCTGTGGGTTAGGGCCCACTCAAAAGAAACATCGTTGGCACGATTTACTTGGAAGAGAGATTGCACCGGTTGAATTAAATGTCTTGAATGAGGTAACAACCTCGAAAGAGCTTGAACGAATGAAGAGTGGAAACATGAATCTTCGAGATATCTTCAGTACTCCGGAACAATTAAATAGCAAGCGGGGAATGATTATGAGGTGCACTGGCAAGAAAAGACATTTGAAACGAGGAAAGAATACGATCAACAAAGCTTGACTTGAATCCACCAGAGAAGAAAGAGAACGAAGAATGATGAACTTGAAGCTCCGTTAGTATCTTACTGAGAATCACCAGATAAGAACCTTGATTGAAAAGAATGAAGATACTTCACATGAATAAAATGATACTTGATTAAGACATCAGATTTCTTGAAGGAAAAAGGGTGGGAGGGAGGCAAAACAAAGGCAACTTGGGACGGATGAAACAAACAACATTGAGAAGACTTGAGTTGATCTTGCGGATGTTGAAAAAGATCGGATCCACTTGAAGAGAGACACACCGGTTCAGAAGAAATTGAGATGGCAAACTCAAAGATCAAGAAGGATTTGTATTCAAATAGGAATATGAGAACACCGCATAGGAAAGGTATGGAATCAACACTTGACTTTGAAGCAACTCGAATACCAAAAACCAAAACAAAACAAAGGATTTGGCTTGCAGAATAAGCCGGAAACAAACATATGATATATACCATATCGTATCATGTGTCTGTTGGAAAGGTATCCTACGATATACTTGAATTCCCACTTATAAACTCCCGAAACTTTCTGGTTATGCAATCAGGTGTTGGGGATACAGGGGAAGCATAATATCTCACCCAAACTAACAATACCTACATCCAGCTGTATCCATCCTTCAACACATAACCAAGAAACCTTCGGAAATCGTGTACCTCAACCTTCAAAAAGCATACGTTATACGAGTTATGGCAATACTCCAAAACTCCCGCCCCAGTACTGGGTGGCGTCGAGGTTATCTCACCAACAACTGCATAAAAGAGTTTTTCGATGTCGGCGAACTCAGGTGTTCCAGAACTGCAATGATAAAATTGTGACGACAATACCTTGGAGCTCAACTCCCCGGGACACTACCACAACCCCTAAATGTTACGAGGCACCAAGAACAATGTTCTCATCACAAAACCATCAGAATGATTCCAAGATACCCGCGTGATCCTAATTTTTTTGTGTGAAATTTGAGGAGAGAAGAGTCAAAACTTCTACGTCAGGAGGGATCACCAGAGTGACGAAGGGACTGAGGAGTAAAAAGAATCCTACTCTCCGATATATATAATCCTAAGACTCAAAAACATTTTGTTCTAGACTCAACAACGTCAGCGATTCGATCAAGCAGGGGGCTCCTAAGTCGGGGATGGCTCTGATTACCAACTTGTGACACCCACAATGCGGCTATATCTCCCACGTGTCGGGGCACGACTTAGAGGCATAGTCGCATGGTAGGCTTGTCGCAAGAGGGGTAATCTTCACACATCCCATGTACTAAATAAGAAAGGGATAAAGAGTTGGCTTACAATCGCCACTTCACACAAATACAAGTTAAACATACATCATCCAGAATACAATCAAGGTCCGACTATGGAAGCAGAATAAAAGAAGACAACCCCAAATGCTAGATCCCCGATCGTCCCAACTGGGCTCCACTACTGATCAATCGGAAATGAAACAACACAACGAACAAGATCTTCCTCGAGCTCCCACTTGTGCTCGGTTGTGTCACCTGTACTGGCATCAATGGCACCTGCAACTGTTTGGAAGTATCAGTGAGTCATGAGGACTCAGCAATCTCACACCCGCGAGATCAAGACTATTTAAGCTTATGGGTAGGAAAGGGTAGTGAGGTGGAGTTGCAGCAAGCACTAAGCATATATGGTGGCTGTCCGTGTCAAAACCGGCGGATCTCGGGTAGGGGATCCTGAATTGTGCGTCTAGGCCGGATGGTAACAGGAGGCAGGGGACACAATGTTTTACCCAGGTTCAGGCCCTCTTGATGGAGGTAAAACCCTACGTCCTGCTTGATTAATATTGATGATATGGGTAGTACAAGAGTAGATCTACCACGAGATTAGAGATGCTAAACCCTAGAATCTAGCCTTTGGTATGATTGTATGTTATGGTTGTTGTCCTACAGACTAAAACCCTTCGGTTTATATAGACACCGGAGAGGGTTAGGGATACACAAGGTCGGTTACAAAGGAGGAGATATCCATATCCGTATTTCCTAGCTTGCCTTCCACGCCAAGTAGAGTCCCATCCGAGCATGAGACGAAGTCTTCAATCTTGTATCTTCATAGTCTAACAGTCCGGCCAAAGGATATAGTCCGGCTGTCCGGAGACCCCCTAATCTAGGACTCCCTCAGTAGCCCCTGAACCAGGCTTCAATGACGATGAGTCTGGCACGCAGTATTGTCTTCGATATTGCAAGGCGAGTTTCTTCTCCGAATACATCACAGAAGAATTTGAATACGAGGATAGTGTCCGACCCTGCAAAATAAGTTCCACATACCGCCATACAGAGAATAATATTTTTGCAAATTCAATTTGCTGACTTGTTTTGGCAGCATGACGTTATGTCATGGCCCGTTGATTATTCGAACCGTTTTTCTTCAGCCAGCTCCACACATAACGCGAGGCGGTTTCTTGACACGTCTTATCAAAGCAGAGGTCGTGTTCCCCCAATTACGGGATTCTCATTAATGCGGTCGTGGGTAACCCAACCGTGTCTAGGACTCCTAGATTATAGGCAAGTCCTAAACGGCTACGGAGAGGACGCTTGATATTCACCCTCTTTATAAAGGGACAAGGTTTTCGCTTTTTCCCTCTCGTGCTCAATCGAACCCTTCCCCCGCCTCGAGTTCTAACACCCAAAGCCCAGGTTAGGTTCTCCGGATCTTCAATCATTTCCGGATCCAGCCTTCAAGGCCGATGGATGCCCTCCTCCGTTACAGAAGAGGACATTAAGAAATTGAGGGAGGCCAGATACCTGATCGCCAAGGTTTTGCATCGGCTGCCTGCTCGAGGGCAGGTCGTCCCTTCTCCCGAACCCAATGAGAACGTCGTGTTCGTTTCCCACTTCCTCCGAAGCCTAGGCCTCACTCTGGATCCCTTCGTCAGGGGTTTGATGTTCTATTACGGGCTAGATTTCCACGATCTAGCTCCGGACTCCTTTCTCCACATCTCGACATTTATTGTCGTGTGTGAGGCCTTCCTCCGCATTACCCCTCACTTCAGCATGTGGCTCAAGACCTTTGAAGTGAGGCCGAAGATGATCGAGGGGTAACATGCAGCATGCAGAGGTGCATCAATAGGCAAGATGGCAGGAGCTCCATGGCCGAAAGGTTCCATTCCAGAGGTTTCTGAATTATGGCAACGGGAGTGGTTTTATGTCACGGCTCCCAGAAGTGCCAAGTGGGTGGCTGTCTGTCAGGACCCCGACTCAATGCCACATCGATCTAGCATGTAACACCTCATATCACTTTGCGGCCTCACGCACGGTATTCCCACGGGTGTCGCCTTACCTTTGCCCGGGACCGTTTGCGCCTTTTGGCACACGTATATGACAGTGTTGCTAGCATCCATATGATAAGGAGCCCGGGCTGACATGGCTAGTCGTAAACCCAAAGTGGCACAAACTTACAGGGACAGGCATCCATGACCCAGCTTCGAACGTGTCGGTCATCAGCAAGTGGGTCCGGGCTGTAGCACTGGGCTAGCAGGACTCCGGTAAACCGGGCTGTAGCGGGCTAACAGGACTCCGGTACTCAAAGCGTGACATTTCCCCGAAGGGACAGACACAGGAACGAAGAAGGACACATGCCGGCCAGCCTAAGTGTTCCGAAGCAGTAGCAAGCTACCATGGCTCAGTGGAAACACTAGGAGACATTTCCCGGTAAGAGAGGCTACTAAAGATAAACAACTAGATGGTCAGATCCCACACATACCAAGCATTTCAATAACATACACACAATATGCTCGATATGTGCAAATACAACATGGCATCACAAAATGACTCTACGACTCAAGTAGTTTATTCAATAGGCTCCGAGGAGCGAGATATTACAAACATGGGTCTCATGACCCAACACTCAGAGCATACAAGTCAAAGCACAAGCGGAAGCTATCATGTCTGAGTATAGACAACTATAAATGAAAAAGGCTGAGAAGCCTGACTATCTATCAGATCCTGCCGAGGGCACAAGATCGTAGCTGAGGTATCAAGCTAAACGTCGAAGACCACGTGAAACTACTAGCGAGACCGAAGTCTCTCTGCAAAAACATAAAATAGGCAAACGTGAGTACAAATGTACCCAGCAAGACTTACATCAGAACTAACTACATATGCATCATTATCAACAAAGGGATGGTGGGGTTTAACTGCAGCAAGCCAGCTTTGACTCGGTGGCTATCCTGAACTACGACTGCGAGTAACTTTTTGAGGTGGCGCACACGAGTCCACATATTCAACATATCAATACACCACTATGGATCCGCTCCCGTCTCCCTACGAGAACGCCATCCATAGCACTCACGCTTATCTTGCGTATTTTAGGGTATCCACTTTCACTTGTCTATGAACTGATATAAGCAACCCAGAAGTCCTTTTCCGTGGACACGGCTATTCGAATAGATTAGGTTAACCCTGCAGGGGTGTACTTCTTCACACACGCTCTCACCACTTACCGCCGTTTACACGACATGTACTCGGCAACCTTCAAGCGGAAGCCCAACGTGGGTGTCGGCCACGACCTACCTAATCACCTAAGTCTCTAGTCCAGGTTTATCGCCTATTCGGGTTCCATCCATGAGGAGATCCGGCCGGAGTTTCGCTCACAGCCCCAAACGATGTGAACAGGGTTCCCGAGACACCAAACGGGTGCCCGGTACACCGTGCCACGTGCCTACCGCATCACAGCCCACCCCTACGGTCAGCGCTGTCCACGGCCTCCAGCATACTACAAACACCAGAAACTACTTTGCAACTCCTGGACAGAGGACAAGGGTGATTAAGAAGCCGAGAGGGTCCATTGGTTTCGGGCCCAATGCGTGGTAGTAGCTGAATCATGGATCACAAACACAGAACTTAGTTCCTGAGGACGGCTGCAATGAGACAACCCACCATGTACTCCTACATGGCCTCTCACCGCTACCTTTACCAAAACGTGTTCACACACTTAGCTCACACACAGTAGGACATGTTCACACACCTCTGATTCATCCCCGATGAATCAGACCTGACTCAACTCTAAGCAGTAGCAGGCATGACAAACAAACATGAATGAGTAGGCACAACAGGGCTCAAACAACTCCTACTCATGCTAGTGGGTTTCATCTATTTACTGTGGCAATGACAGGTCATGCAAAGGATAAAGGGGTTCAGCTACCGCAGCAAGTAACAGATGAATCGGTGTTGTCCTAATGCAGTAAAAGAGAGCAGGAGCGAGAGAGTAGGATTGTATCGGAATGAACAAGGGGGTTTTGCTTGCCTGGCACTTTTGAAGATAACATTGAGTCTTCATCAGTGTCAACGATCACATCATCGGTATCACGTCTATCGAGAGGGGACAAATACCGGCAACACAGAAGGGAACACAATCAATGCAATGCACAATATGATGCATGATCATGACATGGCAAAATGAATGTGTTTGAGCTAATGCAACTAGCAACAGATTAAATGAAGTTGGTTTGAATACAAGATTCAAATTCAAACTCCATATGTGATTATTCAGATGCCATTTACTTCATTTGCCCTAAACAGTAGTGATAAGTTGTTCTAACATGCATGAAAATGGTACAGATGGATTCCTTGAATTTTTCTGATAATTTTTCATATATAATTTATTTAAATTGGAGTTACGGTTAATTTTCTATGATTTATTGAAGTTTTAGGCATTTTCTGGAATTTCCTGAATATTTAGAAATAAAATAATTCCAGAAAATGAATTATGGCGTCAGCATGACCTCATGCTGACCTCAGCAGGTCAACGGGCGGTCCAGGTCAAACCTGACGTGTGGGGTCCACACGTCAGTGACAGGGGGG
>NC_057806.1:26816540-26845302 GCF_018294505.1 Triticum aestivum
GGGGGGTTAACCGGGGTTAATTTAATTTAATTAAAAGGTTAGGGGGGGTCGGGCCCACTGGTCAGTGTCAGGATTAGTTAACAGAGTTGATTAAATTTAAACTAATCCTAAACTAGAATTAGTCAGGGCCGGGCCCACATGTCATTGACCCAGGGGAGGTCAAACCCCCTGGTCAACCGGGGCTAATGCGCCGGCGTTTAGCCGCCGGCGACAGCAAACGCGGCGGAGGGGCTCGGGATCGCCGCTCCGGCGACCATTCGGGCGGCGGAGACCACCCACGCGAAGCCCAGACTCGCGCGCGTCTGGTAGTGCAAGTGGGAGGAGCTGGGGTGGCCGGAGCTGCCGGCGGCGAGCTCTTTTGCGGCTGCCGGAGCTCGGGCAATCTCGGGGTGGCGTTACAGAGCACGGGAGGAGGCGTTGTGGGTGTCTACGGTTTCATGCGATCGTGCTGATCACGATGGTGGGCTTGGGAACGAGCTGCGGTGGCTGTGGCCACGGCCACGCCATGGCCGGCGGCGAGAAGCTCTCGGCCGCGGTGGGAGTTGGGGCTAGGGGGCGAGAACGGAGGGGGCGAGCACAGGAGAGGCAGCGGAGGCTCACAGCGGATCCATTCGAGGCGGAGACGAGGCCGGGGATGGTCCGGAGCCGGCGAATCGAACGGCGGCGAGTTCCGGTGGCCGAGGAGGGGAACGGCGTCGTGGGCGGCGATGCAGGGCTCCCGACATCACGTGAGTTGGTGGGGACGAAGAGGAAGGCGCGGCGGTTCCTCTGGAAGCATCGCCGAGGCGAGGGGTGGACACTGGCCGCGGTGGAGCTCGTCGGTGCTCTCGGGTGCTCGTGGTCGATCGTGAGAGAGAGAGAGCAGAGGGGATAGGGACGGAGGGAGAGATACGGGAGAGTGAGAGAGTTCGTGGGGCCGCGTGGCGTCTCCAGGGAGTAGTGGAGGCAAGCAGGGAGGCAGGAGGTGGCCGAAGCAGGGAGGAGGTGGCCGGGGCGCGTGGCCGCGCGCGCCGGGCGCGTGCCCGTCCTCCTGGCAGAGGAGGAAGGCGACAGGGGAGGGAGGCGGCGGTGGGCTGGGCCAGCGGGAGGAGCTGGCCAGCTGGGCCGGCTATAGGTAAGTGGCCCAGGTAGTCTCTCTCTCTCTCTTTCTTTTTTTTAATTCTGTTTTCTATTTTGCAGGTTTGTTTTGAATTTGGTTTTGAAACCAATTCAATTTATTTTGCTTCTGACAATATTTTTAGGAGCTAAAAGAATTAAAACAATGCTCCACAAAATATTTCAGAATTATTGGACCTATATTTATTTAATAGTAGATATAAATCCAATTCAAATAATTATTGATTTAATTCAAATGCCCAAATTAAATGTTTCTGAGACACCAAAATTATTGGTTTGGATTTTACCTCTTGCCAATATTTCCAGAGGATATCAGGAACATTTTCTTGGACCATTTGAGAAGATTTAATTGTTGGTTATTTTTAGAGGTTTCTGAGGCTTTGAAAATTCCTCAATTCAAATTTCATTTGAATTTAAACATGATGTAGCAAGAGGTCTAGCCTAGTGCATTACCAGAAGCTAGGGATGTGACAACTCACCCCCACTAAACAAGAATCTCGTCTCGAGATTCAAGCGTAGGGTAGGATGAAGGGGAAACGCAAACTATTACAATCTTCATGATCCAGGTTGCACTTCAAATGAACGTTGATTTGAACACCATCTTTGTCTTGTCGTCTTGCTCTGAGAACTTCAGCTAATCATGACAAGAAGAGGAAAGGAAAACTCTAAAAGGATCGGTCTTCTCGAAGGTCGAACAACTCAGGACTAACTCACGGAATGAGACTTAGAACCATCTCTCGGGTTGAGACACGAGATACACATCAGGAGGGGTGGAAAGAAACGGATGACGAAGGTTCACTAGGTAGACAATAATTCCACACTTAAGAAGGTGGTAATCGATTGTTAACGTAGAGGGGAGTTGAATTGCCATGATACCACGACGAAACATCCTGGAGGAGGGTGATCGTAGGGTATTATCTTAAGTGGCAAAAAGAATTACCTTTGATTCAAAGATCATTGAAACTCTTCATACCAGCATAAGGCAATTCACAACGATCGTTTGGAGGGGGTCGGTAGAATGGCATACTCAAACTTGGATGATGTGGATTACCTTGTTGAAGACAACGTAATGGATGAATTTCCTTATCACCGGAGATGGAAGAGACCCATGGTAGAATGGCACATTGGTGGTGCAAGCTGGGAACAAAATGCAAATGCTGGAATGATTCTGGTAACTAGGGAAGAACCCAACAACCAGGAGTGAATTCTATGTTTGAAAAGATCATAGCATTGCCGAGGAAACTGAGAGCAAACCCAGCTAGTGCCGATGATAACACGTAGCGCTTGTGCGTGCTCTCAAGAACTTGAGCATTTCCACAATCATCAAGGTTTTACCAACATCCGTGCCAAAAATCCTGGCAACACAACTTACTACCATGATGAATGACGATGGACGATGCAGATGCATAGGAAGATAACATCAACTCAGATTTCACCCTAGCAAGGCCAAGGAAACAAAATCTGGATGATCGACCGAGAGACATTTAGCACTCCGCTTCTAATGTTCTCCTTGATGTGCTAGTGTAACCATTCATAGATATGGTTTGCTAACTAGAACATCAAGTAAAGGTCGGACTTCGGGAGCAATAGAATCCATAAGGAACAGTTACGGCGGTAATCCTGCGAAATCCTTATGGGGAGGTGGCCAACTTCCTCAAACAAGATACTACAATAAGAAGTCTTCCGGCTGGGTGTGTTGGCCACGACATCCACTTTACCGGTTATCGAGGAACCAATATTATAGTTCTTGGGAGATATTCCAACCATCATATCTGCCTGAGACTCAGATCTGGTTGGGGTCAGGATATTCCAGACTCATCGAGTCTAGGAAGAAAAATGAAAGTTTGCAACACAAATCGACGAGATGACGTTGCGAGATTCTGAGGAAATGAACTACGATAGCAAGCTCCAAAACATGAGCTGGTTCTGCTACAAACATGTGAAACACGTTGTCCCAGACAAGCATGCCCACATGGTAGTCTTACGATAAAACACTACCGAGTTCTGGTTGGGAACCATCATTGAGGATATAGGAATCTTGTGCAGGAACTAGTATTTGCACAGCAACTCCTTTACCTTGAACAAATCAATCAGTGGCTTGGTGTGCTAGGGATACATATAGAATGAAGGTTGCAAGTCTCCAGACCACAGAATACTTCGCACATGTGTATGACTGACTTGGGATGATTCCAGAGGAAGCAGAACTAACTTTCTCAAATTCACGGCGGCAACTTTCACCAAATGCACGTGTATAAGAGAAAGTCACTCCTTTCATCAAACAAATACTTCATGAGCTAGCATGAAGAAAATGCTTTCAAAAGTTTCCAACACTAGCTTAATGTTCAACAACATCATGGAGGAGATAAGGATGTTGCCAATGGGCTCAACAACAATTCATCTGGGTTTCCTTTTAAAAGGAATTCCATAGTTAAGTGAACAAGTGATAGCATTGGTCAGGCCAAAGATGTAATGGTGTATGCTCGAGGGATCAACCACGAACAAGACAACATTACGAGCATCATTGGTATTGATTTGATTTGACGATAGCCCACACTCAAATCAAAGGATTGATAAGGCAATAGGTCCAGCAACTGATCACAGGAACCAACCGATGAAGATATCATCTTTCTTCAACACACACTACACAAGAATATCCCTTTGGAACGAACTAAGTCAGACAAGCTTTTATCTTCCAACTCTCCAAGTTGTTGTCTAGCTTAACCAACTAGCTCAGGGATATCTAACACCGATTCTTGGAGAGAAGGTGGTTCACAAGAAACCAACTTGATCACGAACTCAACATAGCGGTCAGGTGACAACCCGGTAACACCTCCAAGAAGATATTTGGAAAGTCACGAACCACCGGTATGTTACTAAGCTCGAGAACAATCTTGCTTTTGAGGGCAAGACGATATGATCAAATGAGTGAGGACTTGACAAGATCCTAACTCATCAATCGAAGGGTGCACCGAAATAAGGACTAGGTAGCACGATCAGTCTTAGAAGGATGATTCGAAAACCAACATACTAAGAATGAAATTATTATCCTTTAACTACCAAGCAACAGAGTTGCTAGCGGTATTGATTTCACACATCACAATTCATTTGTCGGTATTCCGGTTGCATCAACACGAGGGCCGAGGAATGAACAGTGATGGCAAGAAGTATCACTGTACCAAGAGTTCATGGGATGGTGTGCAATTCCTATAACAATCTCGATATAAAATATGTAATACTCCAAGGTAGAGCAGAACCAAAAGCTGGATTGGCATTTGATCTGCGGAATACAACTACTTTGACCCAATCCTAGATATGGAAGAGGTACTGGAGTTTGTTTCTCCTAGTCATCCCGGAATGGAATGGCTTGACAGACCACAAGAGTCATAGGCATCGATGAACGAACGCACGCATACTCTTGACTATCAATTGATAGACGAGGGTCAGAATGCAACTAAAGAGAACAACTCAAAGGAACATATAACTTTCTGAGTTGTGGATGCATAGATTAGTATGTCGAACCAAGTTCAACATATTTCTTCCGGATAATCCATGCAGAAAGGTAGAACTGGCAGAGTCACGATTTATGAGTGGAGATCTCCTCAAGAGTACTCTAATTGTGATCTTTTAATCCAGAAGAACTCCTGCCAAGAGTGGTTCATGGTAATTGGAAGAAGGAAATACCACGGACCTCGAGGACTATCACAAGGTTACTAATATCCTAAAGGAGCTAGCAATTACTAACAACATGAGGTAGGTAGAGTGAATCTCGGGTTCAAGAACCCAGGAGCAGAATACCTACTACTAAGTAGCATCACGGGATGCTTTCGAGAATGATGGCCAGAATCATCACACTAGGAACACAAATCCTAGCTAATTACTAGATGATCCCCTAAGACACCTAGGGTCACAATAATATCTCCAACATATATGTCAAGGTAACGAAGTACCTCAACTCACTGATTAGTGTGGTTAATCTGGCCCATGGGAACATTGAAACGGGAAGAAAGGATTTGCAATTGCATCAGACTACTTAGAAACCTGGGATGACTCGGACAGCATAACGGCTGTAAATGCTCAGAAAAGATTTGAGACATTCACAAAAATGGTGGCATAACCACTCAGAAGCACAATATCAAGGTTTCGAGATCAATAATTAACATACAGAAGATAGTAGGAACTGAACTGGGGCTTGAATCAACAATCTTATAAGTCTACGGACTAGTAATACGTGATCCTGATAGAAAGAAGAGAAAGCCTAGTTTCTTAACCCCGTAGGAAAGATAAGATGACTCAGATCAGAAGGCCATGAGGTATAAGGAGTAAAAAGAGCCTTACGTTCCATCCCACAATCAATTCCCTTATATAACTAAAGAATTTCTAGACTCAACTTCGACCAGTTTGGCTTGGTAAACCTACAGGCAGTCAAGCTCTGATACCAACGCTGTCAGGACCCCGACTCAATGCCACATCGATCTAGCATGTAACACCTCATATCACTTTGCGGCCTCACGCACGGTATTCCCACGGGTGTCGCCTTACCTTTGCCCGGGACCGTTTGCGCCTTTTGGCACACGTATATGACAGTGTCGCTAGCATCCATATGATAAGGAGCCCGGGCTGACATGGCTAGTCGTAAACCCAAAGTGGCACAAACTTACAGGGACAGGCATCCATGACCCAGCTTCGAACGTGTCGGTCATCAGCAAGTGGGTCCGGGCTGTAGCACTGGGCTAGCAGGACTCCGGTAAACCGGGCTGTAGCGGGCTAACAGGACTCCGGTACTCAAAGCGTGACATTTCCCCGAAGGGACAGACACAGGAACGAAGAAGGACACATGCCGGCCAGCCTAAGTGTTCCGAAGCAGTAGCAAGCTACCATGGCTCAGTGGAAACACTAGGAGACATTTCCCGGTAAGAGAGGCTACTAAAGATAAACAACTAGATGGTCAGATCGCACACATACCAAGCATTTCAATAACATACACACAATATGCTCGATATGTGCAAATACAACATGGCATCACAAAATGACTCTACGACTCAAGTAGTTTATTCAATAGGCTCCGAGGAGCGAGATATTACAAACATGGGTCTCATGACCCAACACTCAGAGCATACAAGTCAAAGCACAAGCGGAAGCTATCATGTCTGAGTACAGACAACTATAAATGAAAAAGGCTGAGAAGCCTGACTATCTATCAGATCCTACCGAGGGCACAAGATCGTAGCTGAGGTATCAAGCTAAACGTCGAAGACCACGTGAAACTACTAGCGAGACCGAAGTCTCTCTGCAAAAACATAAAATAGGCAAACGTGAGTACAAATGTACCCAGCAAGACTTACATCAGAACTAACTACATATGCATCATTATCAACAAAGGGATGGTGGGGTTTAACTGCAGCAAGCCAGCTTTGACTCGGTGGCTATCCTGAACTACGACTGCGAGTAACTTTTTGAGGTGGCGCACATGAGTCCACATATTCACCATATCAATACACCACTATGGATCCGCTCCCGTCTCCCTACGAGAACGCCATCCATAGCACTCACGCTTATCTTGCGTATTTTAGGGTATCCACTTTCACTTGTCTATGAACTGATATAAGCAACCCAGAAGTCCTTTTCCGTGGACACGGCTATTCGAATAGATTAGGTTAACCCTGCAGGGGTGTACTTCTTCACACACGCTCTCACCACTTACCGCCGTTTACACGACATGTACTCGGCAACCTTCAAGCGGAAGCCCAACGTGGGTGTCGGCCACGACCTACCTAATCACCTAAGTCTCTAGTCCAGGTTTATCGCCTATTCGGGTTCCATCCATGAGGAGATCCGGCCGGAGTTTCGCTCACAGCCCCAAACGATGTGAACAGGGTTCCCGAGACACCAAACGGGCGCCCGGTACACCGTGCCACGTGCCTACCGCATCACAGCCCACCCCTACGGTCAGCGCTGTCCACGGCCTCCAGCATACTACAAACACGAGAAACTACTTTGCAACTCCTGGACAGAGGACAAGGGTGATTAAGAAGCCGAGAGGGTCCATTGGTTTCGGGCCCAATGCGTGGTAGTAGCTGAATCATGGATCACAAACACAGAACTCAGTTCCTGAGGACGGCTGCAATGAGACAACCCACCATGTACTCCTACATGGCCTCTCACCGCTACCTTTACCAAAACGTGTTCACACACTTAGCTCACACACAGTAGGACATGTTCACACACCTCTGATTCATCCCCGATGAATCAGACCTGACTCAACTCTAAGCAGTAGCAGGCATGACGAACAAACATGAATGAGTAGGCACAACAGGGCTCAAACAACTCCTACTCATGCTAGTGGGTTTCATCTATTTACTGTGGCAATGACAGGTCATGCAAAGGATAAAGGGGTTCAGCTACCGCAGCAAGTAACAGATGAATCGGTGTTGTCCTAATGCAGTAAAAGAGAGCAGGAGCGAGAGAGTAGGATTGTATCGGAATGAACAAGGGGGTTTTGCTTGCCTGGCACTTTTGAAGATAACATTGAGTCTTCATCAGTGTCAACGATCACATCATCGGTATCACGTCTATCGAGAGGGGACAAATACCGGCAACACAGAAGGGAACACAATCAATGCAATGCACAATATGATGCATGATCATGACATGGCAAAATGAATGTGTTTGAGCTAATGCAACTAGCAACAGATTAAATGAAGTTGGTTTGAATACAAGATTCAAATTCAAACTCCATATGTGATTATTCAGATGCCATTTACTTCATTTGCCCTAAACAGTAGTGATAAGTTGTTCTAACATGCATGAAAATGGTACAGATGGATTCCTTGAATTTTTCTGATAATTTTTCATATATAATTTATTTAAATTGGAGTTACGGTTAATTTTCTATGATTTATTGAAGTTTTAGGCATTTTCTGGAATTTCCTGAATATTTAGAAATAAAATAATTCCAGAAAATGAATTATGGCGTCAGCATGACCTCATGCTGACCTCAGCAGGTCAACGGGCGGTCCAGGTCAAACCTGACGTGTGGGGTCCACACGTCAGTGACAGGGGGGGTTAACCGGGGTTAATTTAATTTAATTAAAAGGTTAGGGGGGGTCGGGCCCACTGGTCAGTGTCAGGATTAGTTAACAGAGTTGATTAAATTTAAACTAATCCTAAACTAGAATTAGTCAGGGCCGGGCCCACATGTCATTGACCCAGGGGAGGTCAAACCCCCTGGTCAACCGGGGCTAATGCGCCGGCGTTTAGCCGCCGGCGACAGCAAACGCGGCGGAGGGGCTCGGGATCGCCGCTCCGGCGACCATTCGGGCGGCGGAGACCACCCACGCGAAGCCCAGACTCGCGCGCGTCTGGTAGTGCAAGTGGGAGGAGCTGGGGTGGCCGGAGCTGCCGGCGGCGAGCTCTTTTGCGGCTGCCGGAGCTCGGGCAATCTCGGGGTGGCGTTACAGAGCACGGGAGGAGGCGTTGTGGGTGTCTACGGTTTCATGCGATCATGCTGATCACGATGGTGGGCTCGGGAACGAGCTGCGGTGGCTGTGGCCACGGCCACGCCATGGCCGGCGGCGAGAAGCTCTCGGCCGCGGTGGGAGTTGGGGCTAGGGGGCGAGAACGGAGGGGGCGAGGACAGGAGAGGCAGCGGAGGCTCACAGCGGATCCATTCGAGGCGGAGACGAGGCCGGGGATGGTCCGGAGCCGGCGAATCGAACGGCGGCGAGTTCCGGTGGCCGAGGAGGGGAACGGCGTCGTGGGCGGCGATGCAGGGCTCCCGGCGTCACGTGAGTTGGTGGGGACGAAGAGGAAGGCGTGGCGGTTCCTCTGGAAGCATCGCCGAGGCGAGGGGTGGACACTGGCCGCGGTGGAGCTCGTCGGTGCTCTCGGGTGCTCGTGGTCGATCGTGAGAGAGAGAGAGCAGAGGGGATAGGGACGGAGGGAGAGATACAGGAGAGTGAGAGAGTTCGTGGGGCCGCGTGGCGTCTCCAGGGAGTAGTGGAGGCAAGCAGGGAGGCAGGAGGTGGCCGAAGCAGGGAGGAGGTGGCCGGGGCGCGTGGCCGCGCGCGCCGGGCGCGTGCCCGTCCTCCTGGCAGAGGAGGAAGGCGACAGGGGAGGGAGGCGGCGGTGGGCTGGGCCAGCGGGAGGAGCTGGCCAGCTGGGCCGGCTACAGGTAAGTGGCCCAGGTAGTCTCTCTCTCTCTCTTTCTTTTTTTTTAATTCTGTTTTCTATTTTGCAGGTTTGTTTTGAATTTGGTTTTGAAACCAATTCAATTTATTTTGCTTCTGACAATATTTTTAGGAGCTAAAAGAATTAAAACAATGCTCCACAAAATATTTCAGAATTATCGGACCTATATTTATTTAATAGTAGATATAAATCCAATTCAAATAATTATTGATTTAATTCAAATGCCCAAATTAAATGTTTCTGAGACACCAAAATTATTGGTTTGGATTTTACCTCTTGCCAATATTTCCAGAGGATATCAGGAACATTTTCTTGGACCATTTGAGAAGATTTAATTGTTGGTTATTTTTAGAGGTTTCTGAGGCTTTGAAAATTCCTCAATTCAAATTTCATTTGAATTTAAACATGATGCAGCAAGAGGTCTAGCCTAGTGCATTACCAGAAGCTAGGGATGTGACACTGCCCCCGCTTTCCGCTCGGGCCCCCCACCACAACTGATGTCATGGATTAGCAGAGGTCTGAGCTGGGGTCCAGCCAAGGACGTGCCTATACTGCAAAGCCGCATTCGAGATCTCTTCGAGGGAGATTTTAATTTGGTTGTGGTAATACAAGTTATGCTGGTTCGTCAAGTACAGGCTTGCAAACGCCGGCCCTTTGCTTGTGGGAGTTCAACCCAGAGGGACCGCGTGCCATTCAAAGTTTCCTCGGCCTGACGCACGAGGAGACGAACAAGTCATTCTTGGACCTCAAGTAGAGTGTCCGGATATTACCGAGGACGTGGGCCTGAGCAGTAATCGCGCCGCTGAACAAGTAAGAAATCCTCTGGCCGAACACACTGTCTTTTATTCACCATGAAGTTATTTCTGAGAGTTTGCTCTTTGACCAGGACTGGCTAACAAAGGCGAAGATGATTCGGTGTTTGGCCCCCCTCCCTGAGGGTTTGGAAAATCCGGTATTGGAAAAGATGCTCGAGGTCGCACCTTGCCCGGAGCCCTCGAAGGAAGATACAGGGGGATAATCTGGGCGGATGCGGGCCCCCATCACTGCCAGTTCCAACCGAGGGAATGACCGTCTCCATGAAGGAGGATAACCGGGGGAGGAAAAGGACTGCTTCTGAGGATCCGGAAGCCGAGGCCTCCAAACGGGAGAAGAAGTCTCCCACAGAGGGTCCTGCCTCGGGGGGTGCTTTTGCCGCACAAAGTCCACGGGGGGATCAGCCCTCCAATGAGTCGTAAGTGATCAAAAATACTTTAATAGTGAAGGTATGCTATCTGTTTTCTGAGAAAATAACCACCGCATATATCTTGCAGTTCGGGCCTTAGCCCCTCCCAGCTGAGCTCATCTTTGGGGGATATTCTTCCAGAGATGATGGAGAGCGAAACACCTCCCCCGGACTCCTCCGCTCAAGAAGTGGGCGACCCCGAAGTGTCATCACGGAGGGCCTCTCCGGATCCGGTGAGGCCAGAAGATAATCCCATAGACCCCCAAAGTCCCCAGCGTCCGGCTCCCATAGAGAGCAAACAAAAGAGTCTGGCACCATCTGGTATGCGGTCGGACGTTCTGAGGGAGCTGGTGGGGCGAGCGGCCATCTCAGAAGAACACCGTACGCTAATGGGTACGGTGATGGAGAGAATTTCGTCCGTCGAAAGCGGATTACATGAAGCCTTTATGAGTCTACTGACAGGCTTTGAGGTACGTGAGATAATATGTGATAGTACTGCACATGTTAGATGTGCCCTATGTAGATAGTAGCCCCTGAGACTCTGGTTGTCGTCTAGAATGGCGGCGAATAGAGGATCATAGTCCCAGGCAATAACCAGACTGCCCCTATGTGCAGGTGGTGGAAGCTCCGGTGGCTAGCCGGACTAGTGAGTTTGCCAAATTAAAACGGCAACTGGATGCTGCAGACGCCGACATCGAGCTTGTTAACAAGAGGCTTGACGAGGCACAGGGTAAGTGTTATTATCTGGTGAACGCCACATAGTAAGAGCAGCATGATGCCAGTATCTTTAATATGTTGTGACTGCAGATGGAGCTGCCACCGTGGAAATCTTGCGGGCAGAACTTGCCCGAGCCAAGGAACAAGCGAGGATTAGTAATGCGGCTGCTTTGAAGGCGGCCAAAGAGTTGAAAGCTGAGAAGGCCACACATTGCGGGAGCCAAGAGAAGATGGCCAAGATGGCCGTAGAATTAAAAGACACTGCCGACCGTTGCCGGGTCCTTGAAAAAGAAAAGCGAGCGAAGGCAACGGACCTTGAGAAGGCCACGATGGCGGACAAAGACACCCGTTCTGCTATGAGAGCGGAGAAGGAGGAGCTGCGGGAAGCCGGGGATATTGCGGCTGGGAAGCCCTTCATGTTACGGAGGAAGTTCGGAGATCCACGGTACGCCCCTCTGGATCGGCTATGGAGTTCGGCAGATGCGTATATGGATTTAGCGGGGAGCGCTGCCGATGTGGCCAAGTACTTCCAAGGTCAAACAGATTGTGAAGTGGACAAGCTGTTCTGGTCGCAATTCAACGTTCCAGAGCGTCCGCTTTCATTGACTGACCAGCTAGTCGAATGAGCCGAACTGAATAGGTTGTCCGGACTCGCCATGAGGTCTGTTGTGGATCAGCTATGGCCGGAAAAGCAAAAGCCGAATAGCTATTTCAGCTTAGTGCAGAAGTTCCTTGGTGTGGTGCCACGCATTAATGCGATGAAGAGGTCGGCGTGCATAGAAGGCTCGCGGATGGCCCTTGCCCGTGTTAAAGCATACTGGGCGGAGATGGACGCTACCACTGTTGCGGCGCAGGGTTCGGCCATAGGCCGAGTGGCTGCCGAGCACTATTTCGAGGAGGTTCTCGAGGGTGTTGATAGAGGCCCAGTGTTCGAAGAATATTATGTTTGAGTGATATGTATTCTCATTGTAAGCACAATGCTTTTATGAAATTTTATAAGGCTATGTTTATACTTTTGCCTGAAAGTAGTATGATGCCTCCTGTGCGGCCGTTTATGTATACATGTGTATAACCTGAAAGATTGCAGCCGTCGGCTTGAACCCCCACGCATATAATGTGGAGGTGCTCGCGAAAAATGCATGTTCACACTTAACCCAACGTCTTGGTCCTATTAAGGAGGTGATAGCGTAGCGAACGAGGCAACCAGACTATAATGCTTTAACACTTTCACTTAGCCATAGGAGTTTGACAGTGGGGCTACTAGATAGCCCCTGGTGGCTCCGCACTCTCCTGATCTCGGGGTGCGTACATGCCTGGCCGGAAAAGGCCCTTCGTTAAGGCGGAGGAATTCTAACATTCCTATAGGTCATCAAGTGGTTGACCAGTCTCACGCTATATCATGACAGTCAGTTTTCGGCTTTCTCTACTGAGGTGCTCGTCCGGATGAACCAGGGCACAATCGTAGTAGTTCTCGTGGTGCTACCTTAGCCGATAAAGCGGAACGTAAGGCACCAAAACACAGGAGCCAGGCAACCCAACATTTGACCAAAGACAATGATTCGGAGCTGATGCATATAAGGCCAAACTCGCGACGCCGAACACTCCCTAAGGTATTCGGTCTTTGTGGTATAAATCGGGCCTAAATAGTGCCCTTTGTAAGAAGCCCCTTGTGTCCAGGTACGTGCATTGTTCTGACGTGGCCACATGCCAAGACGTCAGCATCCTTCTCCATTGTGCTGAGAATTCGATGGATGTGTATCAACAAGAGACAGTAAAAAAGGTTTACGCAGGGTCTTAATCTAAAAAGAATCCTTGGAACGGGTCCCTGCTGCACGTCTGCGCCTGTATCTCTGTTGTGCCGTATCCTGGACGGGTGTAGCATGATGGTCATCTGTAAAAGAGAGGATTTTAGGTGAAAAAGTTGTCATGCAGAGAGATAGTTTTTTTAAAGAAACCATGTATAATTCAAGATGAGTAAAAATTGCCACTTGTCTGCGCGCGTTGAGCCCCTTGTAATTGTAATAGGGGTGTGACCATCGATCCGGTATGAATTACATATAACTGCTCTGGGCTTGTCTAACCGTGTCCGAGGTCTTGACGACGTGTTAAATGCTTTAGTTGGTGAGGCCGTTTTTAGTGTGCGGCTGCCAAGGCAGCCGCACTCTCTTCAGTGCGCAAAGATCACTCAATACTTCCATTCACTGTAATAATGCCACATGGACCGGGCATCTTGAGCGTGAGGGAAGCGTAATGCGGTATTGCATTAAAGCGAGTGAAAGCTTCGCGTCCAAGTAGTGCTTGATAGCCACTTTGGAACAGAGCGATGTGGAAGGTTAAATGTTCGCTATGGAAGTTATTGGGGAAGCCGAATATAACCTTTAGTAGCAGGGAGTCCGTACAATGAGCCCCTGGGCCTGGTGTTACTCCTTTAAAGGTAGTATTGCTGTGGCAAATTTTCGTTGTGTCTATCCCCATTTCGCGGATTGTATCCTGGTATATCAGGTTTATACTGCTGCCACCGTCCATCAGTACTCGTGTGAAGTGGTATCCGTCAATTATTGGGTCTAATACCAGGGCAGCCCATCCTGCACGCCGGATACTTGCTGAGTAATCACGATGGTCAAAAGTGATCGGTTGAGACGACCAGTGGCAGGACTCCGCGGTGATAGGCCCTTGGGCATAATTTTCTGGGAGTGCCATTTAGTTTCTCCCCTTGATCACGTGTAACACGTTTACTGTTTTGACTTCTAGTGGAAATTTCTTTTGTTCCCTAGTGTCTTGCTTGAGAGGCTCATCCTCGTCTTCACTTGGTGTATCCTCCCCCTTGTGTACCGCGTTGAGCTTGCCAGACTGCTTGAAGACCCAACATTCTCTGTGGGTATGATTAGCGGGTTTACCAGGGGTGCTATGGATCTGACATATTTGGTCCAGAATTTTGTTTAGGCTAGACAGTTCATCTCTGGCGCCTTTAGAGGGCGGCTTTTGCTGACCTGGCCGAGAGATTTTGAATCCGGCGTTTACTACCGTGCTCTTCGTGCTGTCTTCTTTATTCTGGTGTTTGTTATTGTTGTTGCGCCATGATTTCCCATTTCCATCTCTAACTTCGGATGTACTGGGGTCGCTGGTGCCGCATCTGGCTAGCCAGCTATCCTCACCTGCGCAAAAGCGGGTCATGAGGCTTGTTAATGCTGCCATTGTTCTCGGCTTTTCTTGGCCGAGGTGTCTGGCAAGCCATTCGTCATGGATGCTATGCTTAAAAGCTGCCAAGGCTTCGGCGTCCGGACAGTCGACAATTTGGTTCTTTTTAGTAAGAAACCTGTTCCAAAGCTTTTGGGCTGACTCTCCGGGTTGTTGAGTTATATGACTCAAATCATCCGCGTCCAGAGGTCGGACATAAGTCCCTTGAAAATTTGCCCGAAAGGCGTCTTCGAGCTCTTCCCAGCTTCCAATGGAACTTTCGGGGAGGCTCTTAAGCCAGTGCCGAGCTGGCCCTTTGAGTTTGAGGGGTAAATACTTAATGGTGTGGAGATCATCTCCCCGAGCCATATGGATATGGAGGATATAGTCCTCAATCCAGACCCCAGGATCTGTTGTTCCGTCGTATGCCTCTATGTTTACGGGTTTGAATCCCTCTGGAAATTCATGGTCCAGCACCTCGTCGGTGAAACATAGGGGGTGTGCGGCACCCCTATATCTGGGTGTACCACGTTGTTCGGATGTTTGTTGTGTTGCATCGTATGCTGGAGCACGCTTGCGTGGCCCATAGATGGATCTGATTTCGCCGCCCTTTTAACGCGAGCCCTCGCGTAGACCGCGTATTGGCTTATTTGTGGCGTTGTTTGCCGCTTTATGTTGGCCGTGAGGTCGTCTATCCGGCCAGATGGCTGTTTTAATTTTTGGTTGTGGGGGGTCTAAGGCCTCCTCATCGAATTCAGGTAGCAACTTCCGCTTTGGGTAGCTCTTGGTGGGGCGATTGCCGCCATACTTCGTTGCTGTGTTGAGTACTTTACTCCATCTGATTTGGAGTGTGTCTTGCGCAGCCTTGAGCCTTTGCTTCTGCTTTTTTAGACTCCTTGTGGTGGCAACGAGCCTTTGATGGGCATTCTATTGCTCCCGGTGTCTGTCCGGCGTTATGTCGTCCGGACTATTATCTTTGACAAAATTGGCTTGTTCGGTTTGATTCTCTGTATTGCCGTGGTCCGGCAGTGGTTCGCCCTACTCCAACGCTGGGTCTGTATGATCGTTATGTCTGCCGAGGCAGGATTGGGGGTGGTGCTTATGCCGCCGCTTTGACTGCTTCTTGAGGGAACAATCCTTCGTTGTGTCCTTCCGTTCCTCGTCGTCGTCTTCTTTTGGTGTGTCCACCATGTATACATCATATGATGAGGTGGACGTCCAGCGCCCTGTGGGCGGTGGTTCCTCTTCGCCTCCCGCATCGTTGTCCATACCGTCGATGTCTTCGGAGTCGAAGTTGAGCATGTCGGTTGAGTCATCGACAGTGGCTATTAAGTGAGTGGTGGGTGGGCGTCGAATTTCTTCGTCGTCCGCATCCCAATCCTCTCGGACATAGTTCGGCTAGGATTCTCCTGACAAGGAGAGGGACCTTAATGAGTTTAGTATGTTGCAAAAGGGCGAGTGCTGAAAGATGTCCACGGCGGTGAATTCCATGATCGGCGCCCAATCAGATTTGATTGGCAGGGGCGCGGGCGGTTCAGAGTCCGAAAAAGAGTCCGACACCTTGGAGTCACGGGCTTCGCGGAGGATTAGGCTGGTGTTCGGCTCGATCGCCGTTGAGACTGCGGCCTCTGAGGCGGTGTCTAGCCACCCGTCCTCGATTGGCGCAGTTGGCTCCGAGCTAAGGGTCAGAGTTGATGCCGGCGCGGCCTCTGGGGTACTGTTCGGCGGCAGAGCTAGGTCATACCCATCGTGACAGTGCGGTGCGCCGGCTGTGGCTCGAATCCGTCGAAGATCAAGTCTCTGCGGATGTCGGCCGTGTAGTTCAAACTTCCAAATCTGACCTGACGGCCAGGGGCGTAGCTTTCAATCTGCTCCAGATGGCCAAGCGAATTAGCCCGCAGTGCAAAGCCGCCGAATACGAAGACCTGTCCGGGGGAAAAAGTCTCACCCTGGACCGCATCGCTATCGATGATAGTAGGAGCCATCAAGCCTAACGGCGACGACACAGAGGAACTCTCAATGAAAGCACCAATGTCGTTGTCAAAACCGGCGGATCTCGGGTAGGGGGTCCCGAACTGTGCGTCTAGGCCGGATGGTAACAGGAGGCAGGGGACACAATGTTTTACCCAGGTTCGGGCCCTCTTGATGGAGGTAAAACCCTATGTCCTGCTTGATTAATATTGATGATATGGGTAGTACAAGAGTAGATCTACCACGAGATCAGAGAGGCTAAACCCTAGAAGCTAGCCTATGGTATGATTGTATGTTATGGTTGTTGTCCTACAGACTAAAACCCTTCGGTTTATATAGACACCGGAGAGGGTTAGGGTTACACAAGGTCGGTTACAAAGGAGGAGATATCCATATCCTTATTGCCTAGCTTGCCTTCCATGCCAAGTAGAGTCCCATCCGGACACGAGACGAAGTCTTCAATCTTGTATCTTCATAGTCTAACAGTCCGGCCAAAGGATATAGTCCGGCTGTCCGGAGAACCCCTAATCCAGGACTCCCTCAGTGGCTAACATACGCAAATAAGAGCGAGAAGAGAAGCAACGCAATGGTCGTGAAATAGAAGTGATCAAGAAGTGATCCTGAAACTACTTACGTTCAAGCATAACACAAGAACCGTGTTCACTTCTCGGACTCCGCCGGAAAGAGACCATCACGGCTACACACGCGGTTGATTCATTTTAATTAAGTTAAGTGTCAAGTTCTCTACAACCGAACATTAACAAATTCCCATCTGCCCATAACCGCGGGCACGGCTTTCGAAAGTTCAAACCCTGCAGGGGTGTCCCAACTTAGCCCATCACAAGCTCTCACGGTCAACGAAGGATATTCCTTCTCCCGAGAAGACCCGATCAGTCTCGGAATCCCGATTACAAGACATTTCGATAATGGTAAAACAAGACCAGTAAGACCGCCCGATGCACTGACATCCCGACAGGAGCTGCACATATCTCGTTCTCAGGGCAACACCGGATGAGCAGTCCGTACAACTAAAACCGGCCCTCAAGTTTCCCTGAGGTGGCGCTGCAAAGGGCTCTAGTTTGGGCCAACACTTAGAGAAGCACTAGCCTGGGGGGGTTAAAATAAAGATGACCCTCGAGAGCACGACTCCCAAGGGAAAACTATACGTGGTGGTGAGGCAAATGGTAAAACCAAGGTTGGGCCTTGCTGGAGGAGTTTTATTCAAAGAGAACTGTCAAGGGGTCCCCATAACACCCAACCATGTAAGGAACGCAAAATCAAGGAACATAACACCAGCATGACGGAAACTAGAGCGGCAAGAGTGGAACAAAACACCAGGCATAAGGCCGAGCCTTCCACCCTTACCAAGTATATAGATGCATTAATTAAATAAGAGATATTGTAATAACCCAACATATCCATGTTCCAACATGGAACAAACTTCAGCTTCACCTGCAACTAACAACGCTATAAGAGGGGCTGAGCAAAAGCGGTAACTTAGCCAAACAATAGTTTGCTAGGAAAGGTGGGTTAGAGGCTTGACAGGGCAATATGGGAGGCATGTTAAAGCAAGTGGTAGGTAGCGCGGCATAGCAATAGAGCGAGCAACTAGCAAGCAAAGATAGAAGTGATTTCGAGGGTATGGTCATCTTGCCTGAGATCCCACAAGGAAGAAGAACGAGTCCATGAAGAAGACAAGCGGACGTAGTCGAACGAATCCTCACAACTCCGGAACGAAATCGAAGTTAACGAGAGAAGCTACCCGGAAAGAAGCAAGCAACATAGTAAACAACCATCACATAAACATGGCATGATGCACAACCAAGTATGATGCATGTCCGGTTTAATTATGCATGGCATGGCAAAGTGCACAAACAACACTACAAGTTAAGTGGAGCTCAGTATGCAACGAGTTGCATATTGATGAAACACCACAACAATTATTTAGTTCTCTCTCGTTTAAGTACTCAACAACATTAAATGTTGGTTAGCATGGCAAGGGGTGAAGCAAATGAAAACTACCTATCTAGGCAAGTTTAAATGAGGCCAGAAATAACAAACAACAATTCCGAAAAATCCTCATATGCTTATATTACGTTTGGTACTAATCTTCCCTAAGCATAATTTTAGAGTCGTTAAACATGCAAGATGAGTACACCATGTTAAACTATGCATTTTTCTACCCCATTTACATATAAAGTTTATTAAGTTTGGAGCTACGATTATTTAGTTATGGAATAAATCATTTTAGCATGGCATTATGTGAAATAAACAGAAACAACATTTTTAACATGCATGAAAGTGGCAAATTATTAATCTACACAAAATTTTAAGCATTTTACATATGAAGTTTGTTTTAATATGATGCACTGTTTGTCAGATATGGTATGCATGAAGCTTATGGGTTTTTCTGCAAAACAGTTAAAGCCCTGGAAATAGACAAATCACAGATCTAGAAAAAAACAAAGACGAGCCGAATCTGGCAGGCCTGGAAGTGCACAGGGATCTGGGAGGCTGCTCAGCAGCGTGGCCACTGGGCCGGCGCGAGATGGGCCTGGCCCAGTCGGTGGAGGAGGCGGCCTGACAGGGGCACGCTGGGCCAGCCTGCTTCTGGCCCACTCGGTCGCTGGATCTGGGGAGGTTGGGCAGGCGCTGTGAGCGGGCGCAGCGGGCATCGTCTCGTCGGGAAGCAGAGCGGCAGCACAAGTGCGGGACTGGCTGGAGACGCGCGAGGAAAGGTTGAGGGCGGACGGGAACGGGCGCGGGGGTTCGGATCTGAGGCGCCATGTCTGGATCTAGCCGGAGCAGGACCAGCGATGATGATCCGGTGATGACGGCTCCCTGGCGGTTGCTGCACCTGCGGGAGAGAGGAAGAGGGTGAGGCCGACGGGGAGAAATGAAGGAGAGGGGCGGCACGGGACCTGGTGGCCGACGGGGCTCGCCAGCAGCGAGGAGATGGTTGGCGGGGTAGGCTCGGCGAGGGAAGGCGCTCAGGGCGGAGGCAGCTGCCGGATTGGGCTCCTCCCGATCTGAAGCAAGACGGAGGCGCGGTGCGGGCTTGGGGCGGGCCTAGATGGGCTCCGCGGGCTTGCCCCAGGCCTGGGCGGGCCACGGCGGCGCGGGGAGGCAGGGGGCGCGTGGCCTCGCCCGATTGGCCACGGGCGGTGCGGGGTGGCCGCGCAGCCAATGGCTACGCGCCAAGTGGCACCGTGGAACTGGAGGTCGCCGGAAATTGAGGAGGAGGGGGTTGGTTGTGGTTGGAGGCGGCGGATCCCAGGAGAAGGGGTCTAGGGGGTAGGGGAAGACTAGGGTAGCCCATATTTGGAAGGAAGGGTGTATATATAGGGCAGGGTTAGGGTTTGAGGGGTTAGGAGGGGTTTCTGGACCCTCCGATCAAGAACGGACGGCACCGGTCAAGAGGGGGGTTGGTTGGACCTAGGTGGGGTTAGAGGGCTATGCAGATGGGTTGGACTGGGAGGAAAGAGGATGAATGCAGCCCGGCGACTATTTCCGGAGACCGAAAACATCCGACGATAGACCGGCTATACTGTCGCTATAGTTATCCGTTGGGGCATCAAACGAACTCCGAATGCGATGAAACTTGGCAGGCGGCCTACCTATGCTATAATAAGACCGCACGCCAACTTCCAACCCATTTCGAGAACATTTTTTGGCCACTTATAAAATAATATTTCGGACATGCCGCGGGCGCGTGCAAGTGTGTATGGGCTCAGAACGGACAACGGGGAGAACTGGGAGAACCCGGACGAATGCAAGTTTCAAAAACATGCAGATGCAATGCAGATGATGACATGGAAAGATGCAACACGCAAGTTAATGACATGGCAATGACGGCGAATAACTGGAAGACACCTGGCGCATCGGTCTAGGGGCGTTATATGGTGGGGCGGCCTGCTGTTTGGCCTGAGTTTCTGCTTTATGCCGACCGCGGGGTGGCCGTTCCGCCGCCCTATCCCGACCATGTGGTGGTCGATCCGCAATATGCGAGGGAGATATGTGCTCTGGTGCCTCCTCATCGAATTGAGGTAGCAGTCTGCGTTTTGGGTAGCTCTTGGCTGGGCGGTTGAGGCCGTATTCCTCGGCTGTTAGGACATCAGGACATCTGTCGACGAGAAGGTCTTGTTTAGCTTGAAGTTGTTGTTGTTTCTTTTTCAGGCTCCTTGCAGTGGCTATGAGCTGAAGCTTAAAGCGCTCCTGCTCGAGAGGATCCTCAGGCACGATGAAGTCTTCGTTGTCAAGGCTTGTCTCCTCCTTGGCGGGTGGACGGTAACTATCATCCTCCGAGTCATCTTCTATGGCCTGTTCGTCAGGGTTGTCTTGCCTGCTGTCGTGTTCCTATTTGGATGTTTCCCCGATAGAGTCTTCATTGTTTTCGGCATCGCCTGAAGTACTATTTTCTCTGGTGCCAGTGTTGCCGTCCTTTGAGCGGCGGGGCTTGGGGTGGCGCTTGGGCCGCCGACGCTTGGACTTTGTCTCGGAGGTTTTATTCGCATCTGGCTCTTCTTTGTCATTGTCAGATCCTTTAGGTGTATCAACCATGTACACGTCGTACGAAGAGGTAGCCGTCCAATGTCTAGTGAATGGAGGGTCTTGGCCTTGCTCCTTGTCGGCATCGTTGTCCATACCGTCGATGTCTTCGGAGCCATAGTCAAGCACATCAGTTAAGTCATCGACGGTGGCTATGAAGTGGGTGGCGGGTGGGAAGCAAGATTCCTCGTCATCCGTCTCTAGCTCGAACCAGACATAGTTCGGCTATGAGTCCTTCTCCAAGAACAAATTATTTAAAGATTTTAGCACGTCAACCAAAGGCGAGTGCTGGAAAACGTCAGCGGCGCTAAAATCGAAGATCGATAACCGATCTAGGTCGATGTCCGCGGGCGTACACAATCCGGAACTTATAACCAGAGACGAGTCCGAAGTTCCATTAAAGAGAATATTGCAGGGCGTCGAGTCCATGTGCGGCTCCAACGCCGCGGACTCTACGTCCTCGGATGGCTCGATCTGCTTCGGCTCTAAGGTCGTTGCTGCCGTAGGGACCATCTCCTGGGTGTGATCCTATGACAGATTTAAGTCACGTTCATCGGGATGAGGGGAAGCAATCATTGTGGGTTCAAATCCCTCAAAGATCAAGTCTTTATGGATATCCACGACGTAGTTCAAGCTTCCGAATCTGACCTGATGGCCAGGGGCGTAGCTATCGATCTGCTCCAGATGGCCAAGCGAGTTGGCCCGCAGTGCGAAGCCGCCGAATACGAAGGTCTGTCCGGGGAGGAAGGTTCCTCTTTGGACAGCATCATTGTTGGGGAACGTAGCAGAAATTCAAAATTTTCCTACGTGTCACCAAGATCTATCTATGGAGAGACCAGCAACGAGTAGAAAGAGAGTGCATCGACAAACCCTTGTAGATCGCTAAGCGGAAGCGTTCAAGTGAACGGGGTTGATGGAGTCGTACTCGTCGTGATTCAAATCACCGATGATCAAGTGCCGAACGCACGGCACCTCCGCGTTCAACACACATACAGCCCGGTGACGTCTCCCAAGCCTTGATCCATCAAGGAGAGAGGGAGAGGTTGAGGAAGACTCCATCCAGCAGCAGCACAACGGCGTGGTGGTGGTGGAGGAGCGTGGCAATCCTGCAGGGCTTCGCCAAGCACCGCGGGAGAGGAGGAGTACTTGAGAGAGGGGGAGGGCTGTGCCAGAACTTCGTCTATAGCTCCCATGCGCCTCCCCACTATATATAGGGGTGGAGGGGCTGGTTTCTTGCCCTCCAAGTCCATTGGGGCGTTGGCCAATGTGGGAGGAAAGAAATCTCATTATTTCCTTCCCCACCGATTGTTATCCCCCCTTTTTAGGGATCTTGATCTTATCCCTTCGGGATATGATCTTATTCCTTCTAAGGGGGGATCTTGGTGCGCCTTGACCAGGGGTGTGGGGCCTTGCCCCCACTACCCACATCCATGTGGGCCCCCCCATGCAGGTGGGCCCCAATCCGGAACCTTCTAGAACCTTCCCGGTACAATACCGAAAAATCCCGAACATTTTCCGGTGGCCAAAATAGGACTTCCCATATATAAATCTTTACCTCCGGACCATTCCGGAACTCCTCGTGACGTCCGGGATCTCATCCGGGACTCCGAACAACATTCGGTAACCACATACAAACTTCCTTTATAACCCTAGCGTCATCGAACCTTAAGTGTGTAGACCCTACGGGTTCGGGAGACATGTAGACATGACCGAGACGTTCTCTGGTCAATAACCAACAGCGGGATCTGGATACCCATGATGGCTCCCACATGCTCCACGATGATCTCATCGGATGAACCACGATGTCAAGGACTTAATCAATCCCGTATTCAATTCCCTTTGTCTATCGGTATGTTACTTGCCCGAGACTCGATCGTCGGTATCCAATACCTTGTTCAATCTCGTTACCGGCAAGTCACTTTACTCGTTCCGTAACACATCATCCCGTGATCAACTCCTTGGTCACATTGCGCATATGATGATGTCCTACCGAGTGGGCCCAGAGATACCTCTCCGTTTACACGGAGTGACAAATCCCAGTCTCGATCCGCATAAAACAATAGATACTTTCGGAGATACCTGTAGTGCACCTTTATAGTCACCCAGTTATGTTGTGACGTTTGATACACCCAAAGCACTCCTACGGTATCCAGGAGTTACACGCTCTCATGGTCAAAGGAAGAGATACTTGACATTGGCAAAGCTCTAGCAAACGAACTACACGATCTTTGTGCTATGCTCAGGATTGTGTCTTGTCCATCACATCATTCTCCTAATGATGTGATCCCGTTATCAACGACATCCAATGTCCATAGCCAGGAAACCATGACTATCTGTTGATCACAACGAGCTAGTCAACTAGAGGCTCACTAGGGACATATTGTGGTCTATGTATTCACACGTGTATTACGATTTCCGGATAATACAGTTATAGCATGAATAAAAGACAATTATCATGAACAAGGAAATATAATAATAACACTTTTATTATTGCCTCTAGGGCATATTTCCAACAGTCTCCCACTTGCACTAGAGTCAATAATCTAGTTCACATCGCCATGTGATTAACACTCACAGGTCACATCGCCATGTGACTAACACCCAAGAGTTTACTAGAATCAGTAGTCTAGTTCACATCACTATGTGATCAACACTCAATGAGTTTTATGTTTGATCATGTTGCTTGTGAGAGAGGTTTTAGTCAACGGGTCTGAACCTTTCAGATCCGTGTGTGCTTTACAAATCTCTATGTCATCTCCTAGATGCAGCTACCACGCTCTATTTGGAGCTATTCCAAATAACTGTTCTACTTGGAGCTATTCTAACTTGTTGCCCCATTGTACGTATCCGGTATCTCTACTTAGAGCTATCCGGATAGGTGTTAAGCTTGCATCGTCGTAACCTTTACGACGAACTCTTTTACCACCTCCATAATCGAGAAAATTCCTTAGTCCACTAGTTACTAAGGATAACTTTGACCGCTGTCCTATGATCCATTCATGGATCACTCTTGTACCCCTTGACTGACTCATGGCAAGGCACACTTTCGGTGCGGTACACAGCATAGCATACTGTAGAGCCTATGTCTTAAGCATAGGGGATGACCTTCGTCCTTTCTCTCTATTCTGCCAAGGTCGAGCTTTAAGTCTTAACTTCGTACCTTACAACTCAGGCAAGAACTTCTTCTTTGACTGATCTATCTTGAACACCTTCAAGATCATGTCAAGGTATGTGCTCATTTGAAAGTATTGTTAAGCATTTTGATCTATCCTTATAGATCTTGATGCTCAATGTTCAAGTAGCTTAATCCAGGTTTTCTATTGAAAAACACCTTTCAAATAACCCTATATGCTTTCTAGAAATTCTACATCATCTCTGATCATCAATATGTCAACAACATATACTCATCAGAAATTCTATAGTGCTCCCACTCACTTCTTTGGAAATACAAGTTTCTCATAAACTTTGTATAAATCCAAAATCTTTGATCATCTCATCAAAGCGTACATTCCAACTCCGAGATGCTTACTCCAGTCCTTAGAAGGATCGCTGGAGCTAGCATACCTTTTAACATCCTTAGGATCGACAAAACTTTTCTGATTGTATTGCATACAACCTTTCCTTACGAAAACTGGTAAGGAAACTTGTCTTGACATCCATCTGCCAGATTTCATAAATGCAGCTAATGCTAACATGATTCCGACGGACTTTAAGCATCGCTACGAGTGAGAAAATCTCATCGTAGTCAACTCCTTGAACTTGTCGGAAAACACTTCGCCACAAGTCGAGCTTCATAGATGGTGACATTACCATCCATGTCCGTCTTCTTCTTAAAAGATCCATTTATCTCAATGGATTGCCGATCATCGGGCAAGTCCATCAAAGTCCATGCTTTGTTCTGATATATGGATACTATCTCGGATTTCATGGCTTCTAACCATTTGTCAGAATTTGGGCCCACCATCGCTTCTCCATAGCTCGTAGGTTCATTGTTGTCTAGCAACATGACCTTCAAGACAGGATTACGTACCACTCTGAAGTAGTACGCATCCTTGTCATCCCACGAGGTTTGGTAGTGACTTGATCCGAAGTTTCATGATCAATATCATAAGCTTCCACTTCAATTGGTGTAGGTGCCACAGGAACAACTTCCTGTGCCCTGCCACACACTAGTTGAAGAGACGGTTCAATAACCTCATCAAGTTTCCACCATCCTCCCACTCAATTCTTTCGAGAGAAACTTTTCCTCGAGAAAGGACCCGATTCAAGAAACAATCCCTATTGCTTTCGGATCTGAATTAGGAGGTATACCCAACTGTTTTGGGTGTCCTATGAAGATGCATTTTATCCGCTTTGGGTTCGAGCTTATCAACCTGAAACTTTTTCACATAAGCGTCGCAGCCCCAAACTTTTAAGAAACGACAACTTAGGTTTCTCTAAACCATAATTCATACGGTGTCATCTCAACGGAATTACGTGGTGCCCTATTTAAAGTGAATGTGGTTGTCTCTAATGCCTAACCCATGGACAATAGTGGTAATTCGATAAGAGACATCATGGTACGCACCATATCCAATAGGGTGCAACTATGATGTTCGGACACACCATCACACTATGGTGTTCCAGGCGGTATTAATTGTGAAACAATTTCCACAATGTCTTACTTGTGTGCCAAAACTCGTAACTCAGATATTCATCTCTATGATCGTATCATAGACATTTTATCCTCTTGTCACAATGATCTTCTACTTCACTCTGAAATTACTTGAACCATTCAATAATTCAGACTTGTGTTTCATCAAGTAAATATTCTCAACATGTCAGGACCCCGACTCGATGTCACGTCGATCTAGCTGGTAACACCTCATATCACTTTGCGGCCTCACGCACGGTATCCCCACGGGTGTCGTCTTACCTTTTCCCGGGACCGTTTGCGCCTTTTGGCTCACGTATATGATAGTGTCGCTAGCATCCATATGATAAAGAGCCCGGGCTGACATGACTAGTCATAAACCCAAAGTGGCACAGACTTACAGGGACAGGCATCCATGACCCAGCTTCGAACGTGTCGGTCATCAGCAAGTGGGTCCGGGCTGTAGCACTGGGCTAGCAGGACTCCGGTAAACCGGGCTGTAGCGGGCTAACAGGACTCCGGTACTCAAAGCGTGACATTTCCCCGGAGGGACAGACGCAGGAACAAAGAAGGACACATGCCGGCCAGCCTAAGTGTTCCAGAGCAGTAGCAAGCTACCATGGCTCAGCGGTAACACTAGGAGACATTTCCCGGTAAGAGAGGCTACTAAAGATAAACAACTAGATAGTCAGATCCCACACATACCAAGCATTTCAATCATACACACAATATGCTCGATATGTGCAAATACAACGAAGCATCACAACATGACTCTATGACACAAGTACTTTATTTAAGGCTCAGGGAGCCATACATAACATACACAAAGGTACGGGTCTCACGACCCCACATACAAGTCATACAGTCATACAAACCAGCAGCGGAAGTAACTTGTCTGAGTACAGACAACTAGTAAAATAAAAGAGGCTTGAAAAGCCTAGCTATACTATGTGGTCCTTCACAAGCTCAGGGTCACCACCTGGGTCTTTAGCCTACTCGTTGATGTCAACGTCTACATAGAACCCATCAGAAGGGGTTGCAGCGTCTTCTGTAAAAATGTAGATTATAGCAACATGAGTACAAAGGTACTCAGCAAGACTTACATCAGATCCTACATACATGCATAGTATCAAGAAGGGTTGGTGGAGTTATTGCAGCAAGCCAGCTTTGACTCTTGGCTAGGCTAACCTACGATACTCCAACTTGAAATGGTTTTGCGCACACGAGTCCACTACTCACCACTTCAATACACTACCGAGGATCCACCTCCGTCTTCCTACAGAAGAGCCATCCTCGGCACTCACACTTATCTTGAGGCTTTTAGTAGTTTCCATTTACTTGTCTATGAACTGTATAGGCAACCAAGTAGTCCTTTACCGCGGACGCGGCTATTCGAATAGATCATGTTAACCCTGCAGGGGTGTACTTCTTCATACACGCTCTCACCACTTACCGTCGCTTACATGGCATGTACTCGGCAACCTTCAAGCGGAAGCCCAACGTGGGTGTCGGCCACGACCTACCTAATCACCTAAGCCTCCAGTCCAGGTTTATCGCCTATTCAGGTTCCATCCGCAGGGAGTCCGGCCGAAGTTTCCCATACGGCCCCGAACGATGTGAACAGGGTTCCCGAGATACCTAATGGGTACTCGGTACACCGTGCCACGTACCTACCGCATCACAGCCCACCCCTACGGTCAGCGCTGTCCACGGCCTCCAGTAGGCTACAAACACCAGAAACTACTTGCAACTCCTGGACGGAGAACTAGGGTGAATAAGAAGCCGAGAGGGTCCATTGGTTTCGGGCCCAATGCATGGTAGTAGCTGATTCTTAAATCACACATACAGATCTCAGTGCTTAAGGTCGGCTTCAATGAAACAACCCACCATGTACTCCTACATGGCCTCTCATCGATACCTTTACCAAATCGTGTTCACCACACCACTCTCATTACCGACATAATCATTTCACTCTAGCCCATCACCCAGATGGACCAGACCTAACACGACTCTAAGCATAGCAGGCATAGCAAGGTAGGAACAACACATACATAGGGCTCAATCAACTCCTACACATGCTAGTGGGTTTCATCTAGTTACTGTGGCAATGACAGGTCATGCAGAGGAAATGGGTTCAACTACCGTAGCACACAGCAGTTTGAATCGCGTTGTCTTAATGCAGTAAAAGAGAGCAGGAGCGAGAACATGGGATTGTATCGATATGATCAAATGGTTGGTTGCTTGCCTGATGGTTCGATGCACTGATATGGTTCTTCGTTAGGGTAATCACGGTACTCCTCGGGGGCAGAACCTGTCGCAAAGGACACCGATACACAACCATCACCAAACAATGTGCAACAATATGATGCATGCATGAAACATAGCAATATGAGTGTGTTGGGCTAATGCAACTAAAATCAGAGGGGTTTGAACAAATTTGAATCAAGGATTCAAATTTCAAATTCAAATATGGCCTTTTAAAGTGCTTTTCCTTGTTCTGCTTAAAACATCAATTTAACTTGTTTGCTCATGCATGAAAATAGTACAGATGGATAGATTGGATTTTTCTGATCATTTTTCATATATAATTTGTCCAATTTGGAGTTACAGAATAAAAGTTATGAATTTTTGAAGTTTAAATAATATTCTGGAATTTCCTGATTTAAATTAAATCCAGAAATTAATTACTGCGTCAGCCTGACGTCAGTGTGACGTCAGCAGGTGAACGGAACAGGTCTGGGTCAAACCTGATAGTGGGTCCCGCATGTCAGGGTGATTATTTTAATTAAGATTTGATTAAAACTAATCCTGTATAATTAGCAGGGCTGGGCCCCACCTGTCATTGACTCAGGGGAGTCAACCAGGGCCCACCCGTGGTCAAAGTCAAAGCCGGCGACGCCGGCGTTTAGCCGCCGGCGAGCCAGACGCGGCGGCGGGAGTGGTTTTGGCCATTTCGGCCACCAAAGAGGCCGCGGAGACCACCGGAGTGGAGCTGAGGACAAACCGCAGCTCTTGGCGGAGTCCGTTGGGGTCGGGGTGGCCGGAGTTGGCGCCGGCGACGACTTTGGCGGCCACCGGGGTTCGGTCGAGGATGAACTTGGCGCTAGGGGGGTCGGTGAGGCTCGTGGAGTGGCTAGCTAGGTGCTGTGGGACTCGGTGAGTAAGATGGACACCATCTTGTGGCCGGAGTG
>NC_057806.1:26858358-26865980 GCF_018294505.1 Triticum aestivum
ACGGTTGGTCTCCCGCTTGTTTCTCTCAGCTTCCATCATAACCTCGGCTAGTGAAGGAGGATGAGGCAGATTTGCATCCCTGACTTCACTGCCTTCGGCCTGCTCTTGAGAAGCAGGGTTAGCGCGCGTGTTGACCATCCTAGGTAAACAAGACAATGATTTAGTCAGGATGATAAAATTCCAACATGGGATACAAAATGTAAGGAATAACTCGGAATGCAAGATGATCATCCGTATGACATGGTAGATACAGAAACTGCTTCTTTTATTCCATCGTCATACACACCATACAGGGTTTAGTACAAGACCAAACAAAGTACTATTACGGTGAAAAGAGGATTACATCTCATCGGAGGCATTCCAAGCTCCTATACATTATTTTTCTACTCCTCCGGAAAGAGTACAAACTAGGTCATATCCCACGAGTCATGCGGGACGATAGAAGACACAGCTAGTGCGAACTAGTGATACTACCACTAACTCAGACCGATCCGTAGTAGTCCTCGTAGAAGTCGCCTCCATAGCCTGGAAGTTCAACATGATCATCCGGAAACAGACGGTCTCGCGGAGCTTGTGGACCACAGGGGCTAGGATGAGGCCTTGGACCAACAAACGGTGGCCTACGGGGACCGCGAGGTGGGGTGATGCCTCCTACATCACGCCAAACCATCACGTCCGGCAGAGCAGATCTCACAGGATAGAGATCGCGCATATCTGAATATCCAGCTTGCACCGCCGGTGCGAACCGAGTCAAAGTAGCCCAGTGGTCAGCACGGGTATTGAAGAGCTCTAACCTTAAGGCCCGATTTTCACGGTCGTTATCCTCGAGCATCTCAAGAGTGGTGCGAGTCCGTGAATCCTCCTGAGTGGGGTCAGCATAGATAGCCTGGAGATACCCTTGTGCTCCCGGAAGTGATCCTGGCATATACCGGAAGTCAGAGTCCCAAAATAAACCAGATCTGACTCGCATAATGGTCATCATAGAGTAGGCGGCGTCCTGCACAGCCATCTCAATAGTAACCCCGAGTCCATAGGAGCAGTGAAGAGGCTCGGTGGATCCAGGATAAGATGGAAATATCCTGACAGTGCAGAGATACTGGCTTTGATTGAAGTCCCGGAATTGCTCTTCGACCGTGTACTCAGGATACCAGCGGTATCCAGCCTCAGTCATTACCCTGACCAACTTAGCAGTATGGCCGGGTACATCTAGGCATCGAGTCAGGCGAACCACTTCATTGAGGTCGCGAGTGGCCATCTGAAAGCATAATCATAATGCAAAGGCATTAGAATTTCTAGCAAAATTTCGGCAGCATAACAGCTGTAAATGCTCAAAAAGGATTTTGAGACATTTGACAAAGGATTTCGTACATACTCAACATCATCATATCAAAGTTCTGAAACCATTCTGGCAACATAATGTGGTAGTAGAACTGAACTAGGCTTGTAACCATCAAACTTATAAGGTACTACTGATTTGTAACACGTGATCCTGATAGAGAGAGTAGATCCTAATTTCTTATCCCCGGTGGAAGAATGGACTGACTCAGATCAGAAAGTCATAAGGTATAAGGAGTAAAAGAGCCTTACGTGCCAACCCACAAACAATTCCCCTACATATAACTAAAGAATTTCTAGACTCAACATCGACCAGTTTGGCTTGGAGAACCTACAGGCAGTCCGGCTCTGATGCCAACGCTGTCAGGACCCCAACTCGATGTCACATCGATCTAGCTGGTAACACCTCATATCACTTTGCGGCCTCACGCACGGTATCCCCACAGGTGTCGTCTTACCTTTTCCCGGGACCGTTTGCGCCTTTTGGCTCACGTATATGATAGCGTCGCTAGCATCCATATGATAAAGAGCCCGGGCTGACATGACTAGTCGTAAACCCAAAGTGGCACAGACTTACAGGGACAGGCATCCATGACCCAGCTTCGAACGTGTCGGTCATCAGCAAGTGGGTCCGGGCTGTAGCACTGGGCTAGCAGGGCTCCGGTAAACCGGGCTGTAGTGGGCTAACAGGACTCCGGTACTCAAAGCGTGACATTCCCCGGAGGGACAGACACAGGAACGAAGAAGGACACATGCCGGCCAGCCTAAGTGTTCCAGAGCAGTAGCAAGCTACCATGGCTCAGCGGTAACACTAGGAGACATTTCCCGGTAAGAGAGGCTACTAAAGATAAACAACTAGATAGTCAGATCCCACACATACCAAGCATTTCAATCATACACACAATATGCTCGATATGTGCAAATACAACGAAGCATCACAACATGACTCTATGACACAAGTACTTTATTTAAGGCTCAGGGAGCCATACATAACATACACAAAGGTACGGGTCTCACGACCCCACATACAAGTCATACAGTCATACAAACCAGCAGCGGAAGTAACTTGTCTGAGTACAGACAGCTAGTAAAATAAAAGAGGCTTGGAAAGCCTAGCTATACTATGTGGTCCTTCACAAGCTCAGGGTCACCACCTGGGTCTTTAGCCTACTCATTGATGTCAACGTCTACATAGAACCCATCAGAAGGGGTTGCAGCGTCTTCTGTAAAAATGTAGATTATAGCAACATGAGTACAAAGGTACTCAGCAAGAGTTACATCAGATCCTACATACATGCATAGTATCAAGAAGGGTTGGTGGAGTTATTGCAGCAAGCCAGCTTTGACTCTTGGCTAGGCTAACCTACGATACTCCAACTTGAAATGGTTTTGCGCACACGAGTCCACTACTCACCACTTCAATACACTACTGAGGATCCACCTCCGTCTTCCTACAGAAGAGCCATCCTCGGCACTCACACTTATCTTGAGGCTTTTAGTAGTTTCCATTTACTTGTCTATGAACTGTATAGGCAACCAAGTAGTCCTTTACCGCAGACGCGGCTATTCGAATAGATCATGTTAACCCTGCAGGGGTGTACTTCTTCATACACGCTCTCACCACTTACCGTCGCTTACACGGCATGTACTCGGCAACCTTCAAGCGGAAGCCCAACGTGGGTGTCGGCCACGACCTACCTAATCACCTAAGCCTCCAGTCCAGGTTTATCGCCTATTCAGGTTCCATCCGCAGGGAGTCCGGCCGAAGTTTCCCATACGGCCCCGAACGATGTGAACAGGGTTCCCGAGATACCTAACGGGTACTCGGTACACCGTGCCACGTACCTACCGCATCACAGCCCACCCCTACGGTCAGCGCTGTCCACGGCCTCCAGTAGGCTACAAACACCAGAAACTACTTGCAACTCCTGGACGGAGAACTAGGGTGAATAAGAAGCCGAGAGGGTCCATTGGTTTCGGGCCCAATGCATGGTAGTAGCTGATTCTTAAATCACACATACAGATCTCAGTGCTTAAGGTTGGCTTCAATGAAACAACCCACCATGTACTCCTACATGGCCTCTCATCGATACCTTTACCAAATCGTGTTCACCACACCACTCTCATTACCGACATAATCATTTCACTCTAGCCCATCACCCAGATGGACCAGACCTGACACGACTCTAAGCATAGCAGGCATAGCAAGGTAGGAACAACACATACATAGGGCTCAATCAACTCCTACACATGCTAGTGGGTTTCATCTAGTTACTGTGGCAATGACAGGTCATGCAGAGGAAATGGGTTCAACTACCGTAGCACACAGCAGTTTGAATCGCGTTGTCCTAATGCAGTAAAAGAGAGCAGGAGCGAGAACATGGGATTGTATCGATATGATCAAATGGTTGGTTGCTTGCCTGATGGTTCGATGCACTGATATGGTTCTTCGTTAGGGTAATCACGGTACTCCTCGGGGGCAGAACCTGTCGCAAAGGACACCGATACACAACCATCACCAAACAATGTGCAACAATATGATGCATGCATGAAACATAGCAATATGAGTGTGTTGGGCTAATGCAACTAAAATCAGAGGGGTTTGAACAAATTTGAATCAAGGATTCAAATTTCAAATTCAAATATGGCCTTTTAAAGTGCTTTTCCTTGTTCTGCTTAAAACATCAATTTAACTTGTTTGCTCATGCATGAAAATAGTACAGATGGATAGATTGGATTTTTCTGATCATTTTTCATATATAATTTGTCCAATTTGGAGTTACAGAATAAAAGTTATGAATTTTTGAAGTTTAAATAATATTCTGGAATTTCCTGATTTAAATTAAATCCAGAAATTAATTACTGCGTCAGCCTGACGTCAGTGTGACATCAGCAGGTCAACGGAACAGGTCTGGGTCAAACCTGACAGTGGGTCCCGCATGTCAGGGTGATTATTTTAATTAAGATTTGATTAAAACTAATCCTGTATAATTAGCAGGGCTGGGCCCCACCTGTCATTGACTCAGGGGAGTCAACCAGGGCCCACCCGTGGTCAAAGTCAAAGCCGGCGACGCCGGCGTTTAGCTGCCGGCGAGCCAGACGCGGCGGCGGGAGTGGTTTTGGCCATTTCGGCCACCAAAGAGGCCGCGGAGACCACCGGAGTGGAGCTGAGGACAAACCACAGCTCTTGGCGGAGTCCGTTGGGGTCGGGGTGGCCGGAGTTGGCGCCGGCGACGACTTTGGCGGCCACCGGGGTTCGGTCGAGGATGAACATGGCGCTAGGGGGGTCGGTGAGGCTCGTGGAGTGGCTAGCTAGGTGCTGTGGGACTCGGTGAGTAAGATGGACACCATCTTGTGGCCGGAGTGTGGCCGGAAGCACGTCGGCGACGAGGTCCGCGACGGCGCGTGCGGGTGAGCTTGGTGCGCTCGCTGTGGTGCTCGAGAGAGAGAAAAAGAGGAAGGGGAAGTTAGCCCAGCTCACTGCGGTCTTGATGGAAAGGACGGCGTGGTCGGGGACGAGCTGCTGCGGCGGCGACGGCGAAGGGGATCTTCGGCGATGGCGGTTCGGGCGAGGTTGGTGCGACGGCTTCGAGGCACGCGAGCGCTCGGGGCTCGGCTAGCTCGAAGGAGTAGAGGACGGCGGAGCTTCTGGACAGGGTGGCGCGGCGTGGAGACGACGGGGAGCACGGCTACGGCGGTGGTGCGGCGACGGTGGCGTCGGCCATGGCGTGGGAGCGCGAGGGAGAGGAACTGGGGGCGAATGGAGGTGTCCAGGAGGGTCGGGGCGCGACGTGGAGCTCGTCCAGGCCATCAGGGCGGCGAGAGGGGGAGGCCGGGCGGCGTGCAGCTGCGTGGCGAGCTGCGGTGCCGCCGCCGAGCACCTTGGCTGCCTGCCTGGCAAGCCAAGCAGCTCGCTGGAGCGGTGGCCGGGCTGGGCCGACCAGGTGGGCTGGCTGGTGGGCCTGCGGTGGCGCCAGGTAAGTTTTCCCCTTTTTTTCTGTTTTCTGATTTATTTAATATATATCTGCAACTTTGTTGAATTTAATAAAATACCTAGGCAACTTCAAAAATCACCAAACTATTCCTGGCCCATAGTTGGATTATTTCCAACATGAAACATTTTAGTTTGGAGATATTTGAGCATTTAAATATTTTATATTATTTTAAATGCCCAAATTCAAATATTTATGATTTAATTCAAAAACCCTAGGATGGCCTAGGAAAATGTGCACCACTTTTGGCAGAGGTTCTGAACCAAGACAAAAATGATGGGCATTTTAGAAGGGCATTTCAGGTTCATTGAAAAATTATTTTAGTAACCCTAGTTGGTTTTAGAGGGGACTGGGGGTTCTGTCATCCCCATTTCAAGTTTCTGATGAAAGAGTAAACATGATGCAACACTCTAATGCATGACTAGCTAGGGTGTGACACAACATCTACTCGAATCATCTGTGAAGTAAGAACATAACGATATTCACTGCATGCCTTAGCACTCATTGGATTGGACACATCAAAATGTGTTACTTCCAACAAGTTGCTATCTTGTTCCATCTTACTGAAAACGAGGCTTTTCAGTCATCTTGCCCATGTGGTATGATTTGCATATCTCAAGTGATTCAAAATCAAGTGAGTCCAAACGGTCCATTTGCATGGAGTTTCTTCATGCATATACACCAATAGACATGGTTCGCATGTCTCAAACTTTTCAAAACGAGTGAGTCCAAAGATCCATCAACATGGAGCTTCTTCATGCGTTTTATACCATTATGTATTACATGGCAGTGCCACAAGTAAGTGGTACTATCATTACTATCTTATATCTTTTGGCATGAAAATGTGTATCACTACGATCGAGATTCAATAAACCATTCAGGTTTAATACTAATCTTGATGGTAGAGGGAGCGTGCGATGTTTGATCATATCAAACTTGGAAACACTTCCAACACATATCGTCAGCTCACCTTTAGCTAGTCTCCGTTTATTCCGTAGCTCTTTATTTCGAGTTACTAACACTTAGCAACCGAACCGGTATCTTAATACCCTGGTGCTACTAGGAGTACTAGTAAAGTACACATTAACATAATGTATATCCAATATACTTATATCGACTTTGCCAGCCTTCTCATCTACCAAGTATCTAGGGTAATTCTGCTCCAGTGGTTGTTCCCCTTATTACAGAAGCACTTAGTCTCGGGTTTGGGTTCAACCTTGGGTTTCTTCACTAGAGCAGCAGCTGAATTGCCGTTTCATGAAGTATCCCTTCTTGCCCTTGCCCTTCTTGAAACTAGTGGTTTCACCAACCATCAACAATTGATGCTCCTTCTTGATTTCTACTTTCGTGGCGTCAAACATCGCGAATATCTCAAGGATCATCATATATGTCCCTGATATATCATAGTTCATCACGAAGCTCTAGCAGCTTGGTGGTAATGACTTCGGAGAACCATCACTATTTCATCTGGAAGATCAACTCCCACTCGATTCAAGCGATTGTTGTACTCAGACAATCTGAGCACAAGCACAACAATTGAGCTTTTCTCCTTAGTCTGCAGGCTAAGAAAATCGTCGGAGGTCTTATACCTCTTGACGTGGGCATGAGCCTGAAATCCCAATTTCAGCCCTCGAAACATCTCATATGTTCCACGATGTTTCGAAAACGTCTTTGGTGCCTTAACTCTAAACCGTTTAACTGAACTATCACGTAGTTATCAAAACGTGTATGTCCGATGTTCACAACATCCACAGACGAGGTTTGGGGTTCAGCACACTGAGTGGTGCATTAAGGACATAAGCTTTCTACTGTCCGCATAATCGCTACTGTCAACTTTCAACTATATTTTCTCTAGGAACATAACTAAACAGTAGAACTAAAGTGCGAGCTACGACATAATTTGCAAAGAGTCTTTTGACTATGTTCAAGATAATTAAGTTCATCTTATGAACTCCCACTTAGATAGACATCCCTCTGGTCATCTAAGTGATTACATGATCCGAGTCAACTAGGCCGTGTCCGATCATCACGTGAGACGGACTAGCCAACGTCGGTGAACATCTTCATGTTGATCGTATCTACTATACGACTCATGCTCGACCTTTCGGTCTCCGTGTTCCGAGGCCATGTCTGTACATGCTAGGCTCGTCAAGTTAACCCTAAGTGTTTTCGCGTGTGTAAATCTGTCTTACACCCGTTGTATGTGAACGTAAGAATCCATCACACCCGATCATCACGTGGTGCTTAGAAGCGACGAACTGTAGCAACGGTGCACAGTTAGGGGAGAACACTTCT
>NC_057806.1:26865990-26866844 GCF_018294505.1 Triticum aestivum
AGTCATCTAAGTGATTACATGATCCGAGTCAAACTAGGCCGTGTCCGATCATCACGTGAGACGGACTAGTCATCATCGGTGAACATCTTCATGTTGATCGTATCTACTATACGACTCATGCTCGACCTTTCGGTCTCCGTGTTCCGAGGCCATGTCTGCACATGCTAGGCTCGTCAAGTTAACCCTAAGTGTTTTCGCTGTGTAAAACTGTCTTACACCCGTTGTATGTGAACGTAAGAATCCATCACACCCGATCATCACGTGGTGCTTAGAAGCGACGAACTGTAGCAACGGTGCACAGTTAGGGGAGAACACTTCTTGAAATTTTGTAAGGGATCATCTTATTTACTACCGTCGTCCTAAGTAAACAAGATGCATAAACATGATAAACATCACATGCAATCAAATAGTGACATGATATGGCCAATATCATTTTGCTCCTTTTGATCTTCATCTTCGGTGCTCCATGATCATCATCGTCACCGGCATGACACCATGATCTCCATCATCATGATCTCCATCATCGTGTCTTCATGAAGTTGTCACGCCAACGACTACTTCTACTTCTATGGCTAACGCGTTTAGCAATAAAGTAAAGTAAGTTACATGGCGTTCTTCAATGACACGCAGGTCATACAAAAAATAAAGACAACTCCTATGGCTCCTGCCGGTTGTCATACTCATCGACATGCAAGTCGTGAATCCTATTACAAGAACATGATCAATCTCATACATCACATATCATTCATCACATCCTTTTGGCCATATCACATCACATAGCATACCCTGCAAAAACAAGTTAGACGTCCTCTAATTGTTGTTTGCATGTTTTACGTGGCTGCTATGGGTTCTAG
>NC_057806.1:26866854-26940798 GCF_018294505.1 Triticum aestivum
TTGACTATGTTCAAGATAATTAAGTTCATCTTATGAACTCCCACTTAGATAGACATCCCTCTGGTCATCTAAGTGATTACATGATCCGAGTCAACTAGGCCGTGTCCGATCATCACGTGAGACGGACTAGCCAACGTCGGTGAACATCTTCATGTTGATCGTATCTACTATACGACTCATGCTCGACCTTTCGGTCTCCGTGTTCCGAGGCCATGTCTGTACATGCTAGGCTCGTCAAGTTAACCCTAAGTGTTTTCGCGTGTGTAAATCTGTCTTACACCCGTTGTATGTGAACGTAAGAATCCATCACACCCGATCATCACGTGGTGCTTAGAAGCGACGAACTGTAGCAACGGTGCACAGTTAGGGGAGAACACTTCTTGAAATTTGTGTAAGGGATCATCTTATTTACTACCGTCGTCCTAAGTAAACAAGATGCATAAACATGATAAACATCACATGCAATCAAATAGTGACATGATATGGCCAATATCGTTTTGCTCCTTTTGATCTTCATCTTCGGGGCTCCATGATCATCATCGTCACCGGCATGACACCATGATCTCCATCATCATGATCTCCATCATCGTGTCTTCATGAAGTTGTCACGCCAACGACTACTTCTACTTCTATGGCTAACACGTTTAGCAATAAAGTAAAGTAATTTACATGGCGTTGTTAAATGACACGCAGGTCATACAATAAATAAAGACAACTCCTATGGCTCCTGCCGGTTGTCATACTCATCGACATGCAAGTCGTGATTCCTATTACAAGAACATGATCAATCTCATACATCACATATCATTCATCACATTCTTCTTGGCCATATCACATCACATAGCATACCCTGCAAAAACAAGTTAGACGTCCTCTAATTGTTGTTGCATGTTTTACGTGGCTGCTATGGGTTTCTAGCAAGAACGTTTCTTACCTACGCAAGACCACAACGTGATATGCCAATTGCTATTTACCCTTCATAAGGACCCTTTTCATTGAATCCGTTCCGACTAAAGTGGGAGAGACTCGCACCCGCTAGCCACCTTATGCACCAAGTGCATGTCAATCGGTGGAACCTGTCTCACGTAAGAGTACGTGTAAGGTCGGTCCGGGCCGCTTCATCCCACAATACCGTCGAAACAAGATTGGACTAGTAACGGTAAGCATATTGAACAACATCAACGCCCACAACTACTTTGTGTTCTACTCGTGCAAAGAATCTACGCAATAGACCTAGCTCTGATACCACTGTTGGAGAACGTAGCAGAAATTCAAAATTTTCCTACGTGTCACCAAGATCTATCTATGGAGAGACCAGCAACGAGTAGAAAGAGAGTGCATCTACATACCCTTGTAGATCGCTAAGCGGAAGCGTTCAAGTGAACGGGGTTGATGGAGTCGTACTCGTCGTGATTCAAATCACCGATGATCAAGTGCCGAACGCACGGCACCTCCGCGTTCAACACACATACAGCCCGGTGACGTCTCCCAAGCCTTGATCCAGCAAGGAGAGAGGGAGAGGTTGAGGAAGACTCCATCCAGCAGCAGCACAACGGCGTGGTGGTGGTGGAGGAGCGTGGCAATCCTGCAGGGCTTCGCCAAGCACCGCGGGAGAGGAGGAGTACTTGTGAGAGGGGGAGGGCTGTGCCAGAACTTCGTCTATAGCTCCCATGCGCCTCCCCACTATATATAGGGGTGGAGGGGCTGGTTTCTTGCCCTCCAAGTCCATTGGGGCGTTGGCCAAGGTGGGAGGAAAGAAATCTCATTATTTCCTTCCCCACCGATTGTTATCCCCCCTTTTTAGGGATCTTGATCTTATCCCTTCGGGATATGATCTTATTCCTTCTAAGGGGGGATCTTGGTGCGCCTTGACCAGGGGTGTGGGGCCTTGCCCCCACTACCCACGTCCATGTGGGCCCCCCCATGCAGGTGGGCCCCACTCCGGAACCTTCTAGAACCTTCCCGGTACAATACCGAAAAATCCCGAACATTTTCCGGTGGCCAAAATAGGACTTCCCATATATAAATCTTTACCTCCGGACCATTCCGGAACTCCTCGTGACGTCCGGGATCTCATCCGGGACTCCGAACAACATTCGGTAACCACATACAAACTTCCTTTATAACCCTAGCGTCATCGAACCTTAAGTGTGTAGACCCTACGGGTTCGGGAGACATGTAGACATGACCGAGACGTTCTCTGGTCAATAACCAACAGCGGGATCTGGATACCCATGATGGCTCCCACATGCTCCACGATGATCTCATCGGATGAACCACGATGTCAAGGACTTAATCAATCCCGTATTCAATTCCCTTTGTCTATCGGTATGTTACTTGCCCGAGACTCGATCGCCGGTATCCAATACCTTGTTCAATCTCGTTACCGGCAAGTCACTTTACTCGTTCCGTAACACATCATCCCGTGATCAACTCCTTGGTCACATTGCGCATATGATGATGTCCTACCGAGTGGGCCCAGAGATACCTCTCCATTTACACGGAGTGACAAATCCCAGTCTCGATCCGCATAAAACAATAGATACTTTCGGAGATACCTGTAGTGCACCTTTATAGTCACCCAGTTATGTTGTGACGTTTGATACACCCAAAGCACTCCTACGGTATCCAGGAGTTACACGCTCTCATGGTCAAAGGAAGAGCTACTTGACATTGGCAAAGCTCTAGCAAACGAACTACACGATCTTTGTGATATGCTCAGGATTGGGTCTTGTCCATCACATCATTCTCCTAATGATGTGATCCCGTTATCAACGACATCCAATGTCCATAGCCAGGAAACCATGACTATCTGTTGATCACAATGAGCTAGTCAACTAGAGGCTCACTAGGGACATATTGTGGTCTATGTATTCACACGTGTATTATGATTTCCGGATAATACAGTTATAGCATGAATAAAAGACAATTATCATGAACAAGGAAATATAATAATAACACTTTTATTATTGCCTCTAGGGCATATTTCCAACAGTCATTATTGACGATTGAAGGGGCCATCGAACCTTTTGTCGACGGCACAGTGGAACTCTCAATGAAAGCACTAATGTCGGTGTCAAAGCAGCCGGATCTCGGGTATGGGGTCCCGGACTGTGCGTCTAGGATCAATGGTAACACGAGACGGGGGACACAATGTTTACCCAGGTTCGGGCCCTCTCTATGGAGGTAATACCCTACTTCCTGCTTGATTGATCTTGATGAATATGAGTATTACAAGAGGTTATCTACCACGAGATCGTAATGGCTAAACCCTAGAAGTCTAGCCTATGTGGGTATGGTAATGAGTATATGTGTCTGTCCTTTCTGGACTATCCCCTTCGGTTTATATAGACACCGAGGGGATCTAGGGTTTACATGGAGTCGGTTACATAAGAAGGAATCTTCGGTCGCCAAGCTTGCCGTCCACGCCAAGTAGAGTCCAATCCGGACACGGTACAGTCTTCGACCTTCATGTCTTCACAGCCCACCAGTCCAGCCCATGGATAACCGACCGGACGCCCGAGGACCCCTTAGTCCAGGTCTCCCTAAGTAACCCAACCTCAAGTCGATTTTAGAGAATATTGATGAACCAATGAGTTGATCATACAGATCATTGATCCGAGGAAGGGGATATTTGTTCTGAATTGTAGCTTGGTTGATAGGATGGTAGTCTTGGACCAAACGGTTCGTTCCGTCCTTCTTCTTGACGAAGAGAGAAGGTGCTCCCCAAGCAGAGGAACTTGGATGAATGAAACCCTTGCGAAGAGATTTGTCGATTTCCTCCTTAAGTCAAGGAGCTCATGAGGCGGCATCTTGTATGGTCGTTTGGCGATAGGAACGGTGCCTGGTTTCAAGTCGATGATGAACTCGACAGCCCGAGCAGGGGGTATTCCTGGAAGTTCTTCTGGAAAGACATCTAGGAAGTCGCGAACAACTGGAATCTTTTCAATTCCCTCAAGAGGTGTTGCGTTCAACGCATTCAAGACATAAAGTCGTGCTTCAGCGTTTTGAACAATTTGAGCATGGTAGCTTACTATCTCATCGGAAGGATGTAGGAGGTGAATGACTTTGGTGGCGCAAACGATAGAAGCGGTATGTGCTTTCAACCATTCCATTCCCAGAATGAGGTTAATGTTGGAAGACTCTAGGATAATGGGAGAAACATAAAATTCCAACCCTCTGATTTCAACAGGGACGTCACGACCAATCATGGTAGTTCGACACTGACCCGCAGGGGTGTGTAACACAATCGGAGTGTTCATGAACTCGCATCGAATGTCGTGTGCATATGAAAAAATTTCTGACATGAATGAATGCGATGCTCCTGAATCGAATAAAACAAAATCTGGTATTGAATTAACGAGAAGAGTACCCATCACAGTAGCAGGTTGGTCTTGAGCTTCATTCAGATCAACATGATTAGCCTCGCCACGACCATAAGGTCAAGCATTGTTGTTGCAGGGCTGATTGTTTCCACAGGCATTAGAAGGCAGAGCAACCTGATTCTTATTTTGAGGGCAGTTCCTGGAATGGTGACCTGGAAGGCCACACTTGAATCATAGACCATCATTGGGATTGGGAGCAGGAGCTTGGGGTGGTACAACTCGAACAGGCTGCCTCTATGGTGGAGGAGGCAGACGAGGTGCAACATAGGACTGTCTTGGTGCAGGTGTAGTTGGAAGATACATGCTGTGGGGGATCCATATCCGACGCTTCTGCGCTGACGGGCCCGAAGATGAGCCAGCGTCACGGCTGCGCTTGAGGGATCCCTGGTGTTCCTAAAGACCAGTCTCAACCTGAATAGCCTTGTTCACCAAGGTGGCAAAGTCAGCAAAGTCATGAACGAGCAGTGCTAGCTTGATATCTGGGTGAAGTCCATCACGGAACTTTTCTTGCCTATGAGCATCAGTTGCAACATCTTCTTCAGCATAACGAGACAAGTCCAGAAATCCCCGCTGATAAGCATCTACAGCTTTGTTGCCTTGGGTGAGGTTGCGGAACTCGCGCTTCTTCTTGTCCATGATTCCTTGAGGAATGAAGCGGGCATGGGAAGTGGCTTGGAAATTCGGCCAAGTGATGACCGTTCCAGCAGGTAGGGTACGCCTGTGGTTGTCCCACCATTGAGCAGCAGGACCCTTGAGGAAGAAGGATGCAAAGGTGACATAGCTTGCCGGGCTACATCAGCAGATTCCATTTCATATGTGGTGTCGCGGAGCCAGTCATCAACATCAAGGGGTTGAGTTGAGCTGCGGTAAATAGTTGGGTTGAGGCACAAGAAGTCCTGCAGAGTTACTGGGGCTGGCTGCTGATTCATATTCGGACGAGGAAACTGAGCCATCATTCCTTCCATGAACTGGTGGTTCAGCTCAAACTGTTGCATCATTCCGGCCATAAATTCAGGCGGCGGTGGAGCGTTGCCACCACGACCAGCAGGTCTAACCATCCTGCTAACATGTAACAGGGGTAGTTCGGCATCGAGCATTTGTAAAGACAAAGGATCATACATCATGAAACATGCATAATGAAAGAGGTACGATGGATACCACCTAGTAGTTAACACGGCAGTGTGTGTACTATTCAAAATACTATTCTAAAGTATAACTATGGCTTGTCCAAATTTGGGGTGAATGTGGTCACGGGATCCTAATGTTAGAGTTCGTAAATTTGTTTAACCCGAATGGAAGAGAGATCAGAATCCCAGAGTAAAGATCGAGGAGTAAAAGATCCTAATACCACCCAATGGCGACGTGGGCCCGTAAGACAAACAACCATGTTACTAAAAGTTTTTCAGTGACTAGACTCAACTTCGACCAAGGAGTTGGAAAGGGGGATCCTACAGGCAGTCGGCTCTGATACCAACTTGTGATGCCCCCAATTCAATCGTACACTAATCATACATGCAAATGTGTACGATCAAGATCAGGGACTCACAGGGAGATATCACAACACAACTCTAGACACAAATTAAAATAATACAAGCTTTATATTACAAGCCATGGGCCTCAAGGGCTCGAATACATAAGCTCGAAAACACAAGAGTCAGCGGAAGCAACAATATCTGAGTACAGACATAAGTTAGACAAGTCTGCCATAAGAAGGCTAGCACAAAAGCAACAACGATCAAAAAGGCAAGGCCTCTTGCCAGGGAGCCTCCTAACTACTCCTGGTCGTTAGCGGCTTTCACGTAGTAGTAGGCACCCTCAGGGTAGTAGTAGTCATCAGTGGCTTCGTCTGGTTCCTGGGATCCATCATCTAGTCGCAACAATTGGGTATGGGGGAAAAAGAGGTAGCAAAGCAACCGTGAGTACTCATCCAAAGTACTCGCAAGACTTACATTAGATCTAAACTAAGTATGCATCTATATGAAAGGAATGGGTTGTATCTGTGGACTAAACTGCAGAATGCCAGAAGAGAAGGGGAAAGCCTAGCCTATCGAAGACTAGCATCTTCAAGCATCTTGCAGCATTTAGAAGAGTACATATCAACATAATGTAAAGTAGTAGTAGTGTTATCAACCTCGCCCAGAGATCCTTCCTCGACCCCCTGTGAGAAAGCAATCCCAGAGCCATACTATCCATTTCTCATCACAAGTATCCAGTTCTAGTTGTATCGATCGAGATACAACTCCGAGCGTCCGTTACCGTAGGACATGCTATCGATAGATGGTTTCTTTCCTGCAGGGGTGCACCAACTTACCCACCACGCTCGATTAACTCCGCCCGAACACACCTTACTGGGTCATGCCCGGCCTCGGCCAAACGATACGCCACAACCCGACCTAGGCTTAATAGAGAGGTCAACACGCCGGACTAAACCTATGCCCACAGGGGTCTTGGCACATCGCCTCGGGAACTCCTGCACGTTGCGTGGGCGGCCGGTCAGTAGACCTAGCTACCTCCATAAAAAGGTAGGTGCTTACACAGTCCAACCCGGCGCGCGCTGCTCAGACGCATGACGTCTATTAAGCTTCGGATCATGCATACGACGCAGAACGCCCATACTATGCCCACATGATGGTTAGTGCTATCAGGCCAGAGGCCCCTTGGATCAACTATCCAAATCGTTAGTGTGTTGGTAGTGCAGTCATGATACGTCTCCAATGTATCTATAATTTTTTATTGTTCCATGCTATTATATTATCTGTTTTGGATGTTTAATGGGCTTTATTATACACTTTTATATTATTTTTGGGACTAACCTACTAACCCAAGGCCCAGTGCAAATTGTTGTTTTTTGCCTATTTCAGTGTTTCACAGAAAAGGAATATCAAACGGAATCCAAACGGAATGAAACCTTTGGGAGAGTTATTTTTGGAACAAACGTGATCCAGGGGACTTGGAGTAGACGTCAAGAAAGAAAGGAGCGAGGAGGCCACGTGGCAGGGAGGTGCCCTGCCCCCCTGCCCCCCCCCCCCCTCGTGGGCCCCTCGCAGCTCCATTGACCTACTTCTTCCTCCTATATATATATATATATATCCATATACGCCAAAAATATCGAGGAGCACCACGAAACCCTATTTCCACCACCACAACCTTTTGTACCCAAGAGATCCCATCTTGGGGCCTTTTCCGGAGCTCCGCCAGAGGGGGGATCGATCACGGAGGGCTTCTACATCAACACCATAGCCTCTCCGATGATGTGTGAGTAGTTTACCACAGACCTTCGGGTCCATAGTTATTAGCTGGATGGCTTCTTCTCTCTCTTTGGATCTCAACACAAAGTTCTCCTCATTCTTCTTGGAGATCTATTCGATGTAATTCTTTTTGCAGTGTGTTTGTCGAGATCCAATGAATTGTGGGTTTATGATCAAGATTATCTATGAACAATATTTGATTTTTCTCTGCAATCTTTGATGTATGATTTGTTATCTTTGCAAGTCTCTTCGAATTATCAGTTTGGTTTGGCCTACTAGATTGATCTTTCTTGCAATGGGAGAAGTGCTTAGCTTTGGGTTCAATCTTGCGGTGTCCTTTCCTAGTGACAGCAGGGGCAGCAAGGCACATATTGTATTATTGCCATCGAGGATAAAAAGATGGGGTTTATAATGCGTTACTCTGTTCTTATGAACTTAATACTCTAGATTCATGCTGGATAACGGTCGATGTGTGGAGTAATAGTATTAGCTGCAGAATCGTTTCGGTCTACTTTTCACGGACGTGATGCCTATATACATGATCATGCCTAGATATTCTCATAATTATGCACTTTTCTATCAATTGCTCGACAGTAATTTGTTTACCCACTGTAATACTTATGCTATCTTGAGAGAAGCCACTAGTGAAACCTATGGCCCTCGGGTCTATCTTCCATCATATAAGTTTCCCATCTATTTTATTTTGCAATCTTTATTTTCCTATCTATATAATAAAAATACGAAAAATATTTATCTTATTATCTCTATCAGATCTCACTCTCGTAAGTGACCGTGAAGGGATTGACAACCCCTTTATCGCGTTGGTTGCGAGGTTCTTATTTGTTTGTGTAGGTGCGAGGTGACTTGCGTGTAGTCTCCTACTGGATTGATACGTTGGTTCTCAAAAACTGAGGGAAATACTTACGCTACTTTGCTGCATCACCCTTTCCTCTTTAAGGGAAAACCAACGCAGTGCTCAAGAGGTAGCAAGAAGGATTTCTGGCGCCGTAGCCGGGGAGATCTACGCACAAGTCAAGACATACCAAGTACCTATCACAAACTCTTATCCCTCGCATTACATTATTTGCCATTTGCCTCTCGTTTTCCTCTCCCCCACTTCACTCTTGTCGTTTTATTCGCCCTCTTTTTCCATTCGCCTCTTTTTCGCTCACTTCTTGTGTGCTTGTGTATTGGATTGTTTGTCACGATGGCTCAAGATAATACTAAATTGTGTGATTTTTCCAATACCAACAATAATGATTTTATTAGTAGTCCGATTGCTCCCCTGGCCGATGCTGAATCTTGTGAAATTAATACTGCTTTGCTGAATCTTGTCATGAAAGATCCGTTTTCTGGCCTTCCTAGTGAAGATGCCACTACCCATCTAAACAGCTTTGTTGATTTGTTAAATTGAAGCTATTCCCGTTTTCGCTTAGAGATCGTGCTAAAACTTGGTTTTCTTCTTTGCCTAAAAATAGTATTGATTCTTGGAATAAGTGCAGAGATGCTTTTATCTCTAAGTATTTTCCTCCCGCTAAGATCATCTCTCATAGAAACGATATTATGAACTTTAAGCAACTAGATCATGAGCATGTTGCACAATCTTGGGAGAGGATGAAATTGATTATTCTCAATTGCCCTACTCATGGTTTGAATTTATGGATGATCATACAAATTTTTTATGCTGGATTGAATTCTGCTTCTAGAAATCTTTTAGATTTGGCCGCGGGAGGCACTTTTATGGAAATCACTTTAGGATAAGCTAAAAAACTACTAGATAATATTATGGTTAATTATTCTCAATGGCATACCAAAAGATCTACTAGTAAAAAGGTTCATGCTATAGAAAAAATTATTGCTTTGAGTGCAAAGATGGATGAACTTATGATTTTTTTTGCTAATAAGAGTGTTTCTTCTGATCCTAATGATATGCCTTTGTCTACTTTGATTGATAATAATAATGAACCTATGGATGTGAATTTTGTTGGTAGGAACAATTTTGGTAACACCGCGTATAGAGGAAACTTTAATCCTAGGTCGTATCCTAGTAATTCCTGTAATAATTATGGTAATTCCTACAACAATTCTTATGGAAATTATAATAAGATGCCATATGATTTTGAATCTAGTATTAAAGAATTTATTAGTTCACAGAAGAGTTTCAATGCTTTGATTGAAGAAAAATTGTCTAAGATTGATGAGTTGGCTAGGAACGTGGATAGAATTTCTCTTGATGTTGATTCTTTGAAACTTAGATCTATTCCACCTAAGCATGATATCAATGAGTCTCTCAAAGCCATGAGAATTCCCATTGATGAGTGCAAAGAAAGAACCGCTAGGATGCGTGCAAAAAAGGATTGCTTTATAAAAGCGTGTTCTTCTAGTTTTGATGATAATAAGGATGAAGATCTAAAAGTGATTGATGTGTCTCCTATTAAATATTTGTTTTGCAATATGAATCTTTATAATTATGGGACTGGAGATGAGTTAACTTTAGTTAGAAGGCGTCCCAATGATTCAGAGTTTTTAGATCTTGATGCAAAAATTAATAAAAGTGGGATTGAAGAGGTCAAAACTTTACAAAGCAATGAACCCGCTATTTTGGATTTCAAGGGATTTAATTATGATAATTGCTCTTTGATAGATTGTATTTCCTTTTTACAATCTGTGCTAAATTCTCAGCATGCTTATAGTCAAAATAAAGCTTTTACCAAGCATAGCGTTGATGCTTTAATGCAATCTTATGAAGAAAAGCTTGAATTAGAAGTTTCTATCCCTAGAAAAATTCATGATGAGTGGGAACCTACTATTAAAATTAAAATTAAAGATCATGAATGCTATGCTTTATGTGATTTGGGTGCTAGTGTTCCCATGATTCCAAAAACTTTGTGTGTTGTGTTAGGTTTCCGTGAATTCGATTATTGTTCTTTAAATTTGCACCTCGCGGATTCCACTATTAAGAAACCTATGGGAAGAATTAATGATGTTATAATTGTTTCAAATAGGAATTATGTGCCCGTAGATTTCATAGTTCTTGATATTGATTGCAATCCTACATGTCCCATTATTCTTGGTAGACCTTTCCTTAGACTGATTGGTGCAATTATTGATATGAAAGAAGGGAATATTAGATTCCAATTTCCGTTAAAGAAAGGCATGGAACACTTTCCTAGAAATAAAATTAGATTACCTTGTGAATCTATTATGAGAGCCACTTATGGATTGCATACCAAAGATGATAATCCCTAGATCTATTCTTGTTTTTATGCCTAGCTAGGGAAGTTAAACGATAGCGCTTGTTGGGAGGCAACCCAATTTTATTTTTGTTTCTTGCTTTTTTGTTCTGTTTAGTAATAAATAATTCATCTATCCTATGTTTATATGTGGTTTTATGCTTTTAATTAGTGTTTGTGCCAACTAGAACCTTTGGGAAGACTTGGGGGAAGTTTTTGCGATCTTGCTGTAAAAAAACAGAAACTTTAGCGCTCACGAGATTTGCTTCCATTTTTACTAGAGATTGCGATTAGGTTGATTCTTTTTGAAGATGATTAATAGACAAATTACTCACGTCCACCAATTTATTTCAGAATTTTTGGGGTTACAGAATTATTCGAAACCTACAGATTACTACAGACTGTTCTGTTTTTGACAGATTCTGTTTTTTCGTGTGTTGTTTGCTTATTTTGATGAATCTATGGCTAGTATAGGAGGGTATGAACCATAGAGAAGTTGGAATACAGTAGGTTTAACACCAATATAAATAAATAATGAGTTCATTACAGTACCTTAAGCGGTGGTTTCTTTTCTTATACTAACGGAGCTCATGAGATTTTCTATTGAGTTTTGTGTTGTGAAGTTTTCAAGTTTTAGGTAAATATTTGATGGATTTTGGAATAAGGAGTGGCAATATCCTAAGCTTGGGGATTCCCCGGAAGGCATCCCTCTTTCGTCTTCATCCATCGGTAACTTTAGGCTATATTTTTATTCACCACATGATATGTGTTTTGCTTGGAGCGTCTTGTATGATTTGAGTCTTTGCTTTTTAGTTTACCACAATAATACTTGTTGTACACACCTTTTGGGAGAGACACGCATGAATCGGAATTTATTAGAATACTCTATGTGCTTCACTTATATCTTTTGAGCTAGATAATTTTGCTCTAGTGCTTCACTTATATCTTTTAGAGCACGGTGGTGGTTTTATTTTATAGAAATTATTGATCTCTCATGCTTCACTTATATTATTTTGAGAGTCCTTTAGAACAGCATGGTGATTTTCTTTGGCTATAAAATTGGTCCTAATATGATAGGCATCCAAGATTGGTATAATAAAAACTTTCATAAAAAGGTGCATTGAATACTGTGAGAAGTTTGATACTTGATAATTGTTTTGAGATATAAAGATGGTGACATTAGAGTTGTGCTAGTTGGGTAGTTGTGAATTTGAGAAATACTTGTGTTGAAGATTGCAAGTCCCGTAGCATGCACGTATGGTAACCGTTGTGTAACAAATTTTAAACATGAGGTGTTCTTTGATTGTCTTCCTTTTGAGTGGCGGTCGGGGATGAGCAATGGTCTTTTCCTACCAATCTATCCCCCTAGGAGCATGCGCGTAATGCTTGGTTTTTGATGACTTGTAGATTTTTGCAATAAGTATGTGAGTTCTTTATGACTAATGTTGAGTCCATGGATTATACGCACTCTCACCTTTCCATCATTGCTAGCCTCTTCGGTACCGTGCATTGCCCTTTCTCACCTTGAGAGTTGGTGCAAACTTCACCGGTGCATCCAAACCCCGTGATAGGATACGCTCTATCACACATAAACCTCCTTATATCACCATCAAAACAGCCACCATACCTACCTATTATGGCATTTCCATAGCCATTCCGAGATATATTGCCATGCAACTTTCCACTGTTTCATTTATGACACGCTTCATGATTGTCATATTGCCTTGCATGATCATGTAGTTGACATCATATTTGTGGCAAAGCCACCATGCATAATTTATCATACATGTCACTCTTGATTCATTGCCCTTCCCGGTACACCGCCGGAGGCATTCATATAGAGTCATATTTTGTTCTAGTATCAAGTTGGAATCATTGAGTTGTAAATAAATAGAAGTGTGATGATCATCATTAATAGAGCATTGTCACAAATAAAAAAGGGAAAGGCCAAAAAGGCCCAAAAAAGAGAAATAAAAAGGGACAATGCTACTATCTTTGTTTCCACACTTGTGCTTCAAAGTAGCACCATGATCTTTATGATAGAGAGTCTCTTGTTTTGTCACTTTCGTATACTAGTGGGAATTTTTCATTATAGAACTTGGCTTGTATATTCCAACAATGGCCTTCCTCAAATGCCCTAGGTCTTCTTGAGCAAGCAAGTTGGATGCACACCCACTTAGTTTCTTTTGTTGAGCTTTCATACATTTATAGCTCTAGTGCATCTGTTGCATGGCAATCCCTACTCCTTGCATTGACATCAATTGATGGGCCTCTCCCTAGCCCATTTATTAGCCACGACAATGTGAGACTTTCTCCTTTTTTGTCTTCTCCACATAACCCCCATCATTATATACTATTTCACCCATAGTGCTATATCCATGGCTCACGCTCATGTATGGCGTGGAAATTGAAAAAAGTTTGAGATTACTAAAGTATGAAATAATTGCTTGGCTTGTCATCGGGGTTGTGCATGATGAGAGCATTCTTGTGTGACGAAAATGGAGCATGACCAAACTATATGATTTTGTAGGGATGAACTTTCTTTGGCCATGTTATTTTGAGAAGACATGATTGCGTAGTTAGTATGCTTGAAGTATTATTATTTTTATGTCAATATTAAACTTTTGTCTTGAATCTCTCGGATCTGAATATTCATGCCACAATAAAGAAAATTACATTGAGAATTATGCTAGGTAGCATTCCACATCAAAAATTCTGTTTTTATCATTTACCTACTCGAGGACGAGCAGGAATTAAGCTTGGGGATGCTTGATACGTCTCCAACGTATCTATAATTTTTTATTGTTCCATGCTACTATATTATCTGTTTTGGATGTTTAATCGGCTTTATTATACACTTTTATATTATTTTGGGGACTAACCTACTAACCCAAGGCCCAGTGCAAATTGCTGTTTTTGGCCTATTCCAGTGTTCCGCAGAAAAGGAATATCAAACGGAATGAAACCTTCAGGAGAGTTATTTTTGGAAAAAACGTGATCCAGGGGACTTGGAGTAGACATCAAGAAAGGAGCGAGGAGGCCATGAGGCAGGGAGGCGCGCCTGCCCCCCTGGGTGCGCCCCCACCCTCGTGGGTCCCTCGCAGCTCCACCGACCTACTTCTTCCTCCTATATATATCCATAGACCCCAAAACATCGAGGAGCACCACGAAACCCTATTTCCACCTCCGCAACCTTCTCTACCCAGAGATCCCATCTTGGGGCCTTTTCTGGAGCTCCGCCGGAGGGGGAATCAACCACGGAGGGCTTCTACATCAACACCATAGCCTCTCTGATGATGTGTGAGTATTTTACCATAGACCTTTGGGTCCATAGTTATTAGCTAGATGGCTTCTTCTCTCTCTTTGGATCTCAACACAAAGTTCTCCTCGATCTTCTTGGAGATCTATTCAATGTAATTCTTTTTGCGGTGTGTTTGTCGAGATCTGATGAATTGTGGGTTTATGATCAAGATTATCTATGAACAATATTTGATTCTTCTCTGAAATCTTTTATGTATGATTTGTTATCTTTGCAAGTCTCTTCGAATTATCAGTTTGGTTTGGCCTACTAGATTGATCTTTCTTGCAATGGGAGAAGTGCTTAGCTTTGCGATGTCCTTTCCCAGTGACAGCAGGGGCAGCAAGGCACATATTGTATTGTTGCCATCGAGGATAAAAAGATGGGGTTTATATCATATTGCTTGAGTTTATCCCTCTACATCATGTCATCTTGCCTAATGCGTTACTCTGTTCTTATGAACTTAATACTCTAGATGCATGCTAGATAGCGGTCGATGTGTGGAGTAATAGTAGTTGTTGCAGAATCGTTTCGGTCTACTTGTCGCGGACGTGATGCCTATATACATGATAATGCCTAGATATTCTCATAATTATGCACTTTTCTATCAATTGCTCGACAGTAATTTGTTTACCCACCGTAATACTTATGCTATCTTGAGAGAAGCCACTAGTGAAACCTATGGCCCCCGGGTCTATCTTCCATCATATAAGTTTCACATCTATTTTATTTTGCAATCTTTATTTTCCTATCTATATAATAAAAATACCAAAAATATTTATCTTATTATCTCTATCAGATCTCACTCTCGTATGTAACCGTGAAGGGAATGACAACCCCTTTATCGCGTTGGTTGCGAGGTTCTTATTTGTTTGTGTAGGTGCGAGGTGACTTGCATGTAGTCTCCTACTGGATTGATACCTTGGTTCTCAAAAACTGAGGGAAATACTTACGCTACTTTGATACATCACCCTTTCCTCTTCAAGGGAAAACCAACGCAGTGCTCAAGAGGTAGCGAGAAGGATTTCTGGCGCCATTGCCGGGGAGATCTACGCACAAGTCAAGACATACCAAGTACCTATCACAAACTCTTATCCCTCGCATTACATTATTTGCCATTTGCCTCTCATTTTCCTCTCCCCCACTTCACCCTTGCCGTTTTATTTGCCCTCTTTTTCCGTTCGCCTCTTTTTCACTCGCTTCTTGTGTGCTTGTGTGTTGGATTGTTTGTCACGATGGCTCAAGATAATACTAAATTGTGTGATTTTTCCAATACCAACAATAATGATTTTATTAGCACTCTGATTGCTCCCCTTACCGATACTGAATCTTGTGAAATTAATACTGCTTTGCTAAATCTTGTCATGAAAGATCCGTTTTCTGGCCTTCCTAGTGAAGATGCCGCTACCCATCTAAACAGCTTTGTTGATTTGTGTGACATGGAAAAGAAAAAGGACGTGGATAATGATATTGTTAAATTGAAGCTATTCCCGTTTTCGCTTAGAGATTGTGCTAAAACTTGGTTTTCTTGTTCGCCTAAAAATAGTATTGATTCTTGGAATAAGTGCAAAGATGCTTTTATCTCCAAGTATTTTCCTCCCGCTAAGATCATCTCTCTTAGAAACGATATTATGAGCTTTAAGCAACTAGATCATGAGCATGTTGCACAATCTTGGGAAGGCTGAAATTAATGATTCGCAATTGCCCTACTCATGGTTTGAATTTATGGATGATCGTACAAATTTTTTATGCTGGATTGAATTTTTCTTCTAGAAATCTTTTAGATTCGGCCACGGTTCTAATGCAAGCATGAGAGGGAAAGAAATGGGCGATCTCAAAATGCTCAAGGGGGGTTTGCTTGCCTGGAAGCTCTGCTGAAAAAGAAGAAGTGTTGTCGTCGACGTAGTCGATCACCGGGGCATCATTGGCCTCGAGGTCTACCAGAGAGAAGAGGGCGAATAAATAGTAAATACAAGCAAACGGGTGCAACACTATGCCTGACATGACAATATGCAGAGCTAGGGGTGTTCTAACGTAGTACTACACATTGCAGACGGAGAGGGAAAACATCCAAAGAGGTTTTCTGATGTTTGGAGTTTTCCGGACAGAGGAAAAGAGGCGAAAAGTTCCATGTTCAACATGCTAGGGGCCTGCGACAAATGAATGGACCACGAATCCGAATTAATTGGATTTTTTGAGCAACTTTCATGTAGAAAACATTTTCATCTGAGCTACGATTCATTTTGTATTAAATATTAAAGATTTAAACATTTTCTAGATTTATTTAATTATTTAAACTTGAATTATCCAAAACAGTGAATGGTGACGTCAGCATGATGTTAGTGTGATGTCAGCAGTCAACACCAGCTGGTCAGGGTCAAAGCTGACCAGTGGGACCCACATGTCATACACAGTAGAGCTAAAAGTAGTTCATTTTATTTAAGCAGAGTTAATTAAGGGGTGGGCCCCGGGTTTCAGTGGCTGCTTAGGTTAATTAAACATTTTAATTTACACCAAAGTTAATTAGCAGGTGGGGCCCACCTGTCATTAACAAGGGTGCCCAGTCAACAAAGTTGACTGAGTCAAGTCAGTCAACAGAGCCCCACGGGCCGACGGTCAGCGGCTCAGGGGGGCGGGCCCCAGGCGCCCTCGTCAGCCCACACCGGGGCTGGTGACCGAAGTAACTCCGGTGGGTCGTTTCGCGGCGGCGCATCGCCGGTGAGGTTCGGAAACAGCCATCCGGGGTCTATTTGACGCGCGAGAGGCGCTGTTCGGACGCGGTGAACGAGCCACGTCGAGTGGCGGCGGCGACAACAGCTGGGGAGGCCGAAAAGGGCGCCATCGATGAGCTGCAGTGGCGACGGCTTCCAGGCAACGGTGGAAACAACGCAAGAGAGGGCGGGTGCATGAACTGGAGGGTGCTACGGGTCCCTTCGGCGTCGAGGAGCATAGCCGAGAACTCGGTCGAGCTCAATATCGACCGAAACGACGACGACGAACGGTGCGGCGGAGACGTCCTATGGCCACGGTGGCTAGTTGTGCTACGGGGACATAAATGAAGGAAATATGCCCTAGAGGCAATTATAAAGTTGTTATTTATATTTCCTCATATCATGATAAATGTTTATTATTCATGCTAGAATTGTATTAACCGGAAACTTAGTGTATGTGTGAATACATAGACAAACAGAGTTTCACTAGTATGCCTCTTCTTGACTAGCTCGTTAATCAAAGCTGGTTAAGTTTCCTAGCCATGGACAAAGAGTTGTCATTTGATGAACGGGATCACATCATTAGAGAATGATGTGATTGGCCTGACCCATCCACTAGCTTAGCACCTTGATCGTTTAGTTTACTGTTATTGCTTTCTCCACAACTTATACATGTTCCTATGACTATGAGATTATGCAACTCCCGAATACCGGAGGAACACTTAGTGTTCTATCAAATGTCACAACGTAACTGGGTGACCATAAAGATGCTCTACAGGTGTCTCTGATGGTGTTTGTTGAGTTGGCATAGATCGAGATTAGGATTTGTCACTCCGTGTATCGGAGAGGTATCTCTAGGCCCTCTCGGTAATGCACATCACTATAAGCCTTGCAAGCAATGTAACTAATGAGTTAGTTATGGGATATAGCATTACGGAACAAGTAAAGAGACTTGCCGATAACGAGATTGAACTAGGTATTGAGATACCGACAATCGAATCTCGGGCAAGTAACATACCGATGACAAAGGGAACAACGTATGTTGTTATGTGGTTTGACCGATAAAGATCTTCATAGAATATGTAGGAACCAATATGAGCATCCAGGTTCATCTATTTGTTATTGACCGGGGATGAGTCTCGGTCATGTCTACATAGTTCTCAAACCCGTAGGGTCCGCATGCTTAACGTTCGATGACGATTGATATTATGAGTTTATATGTTTTGATGTACCGAAAGTTGTTCGGAGTCGAGGATGAGATCACGGACATGACGAGGAGTCTCGGAATGGTCGAGACATAAAGATCGATATATTGGAAGCCTATGTTTGGACATCGGAATGGTTTCGGGTGAGTTCGGGAATATACCGGAGTACCGGGAGGTTACCGGAACCCCCCGGGAAGTATATGGGCCTTATTGGGCCATAGTGGGAGAGAGGAGAAGGGAGCCTAGGAGGGGGCGCCCCCCCCCCCAAGCCCAATCCGAATTGGGTGGGCCCCCCCCTTTCCTTCCCCCTCTCTCCCCCTTCCTTCCTCTCCTAATCCAACTAGCAAAGGGGGCGGGGAATCCTACTCCCGGTGGGAGTAGGACTCCCCTTGGGAGAGCCATAGAGGGGCCGGCCCTCCCCTCCTCCACTCCTTTATATACGAGGGAGGGGGCACCCCATAGACACACAAGTTGATCTCTTAGCCGTGTGTTGTGCCCCCCTCCACAGATTTCCACCTCAGCCATATCGTTGTAGTGCTTAGGCGAAGCCCTGCGTCGGTAACTTCATCATCACCATCATCACGCCGTCGTGCTGACGAAACTCTCCCTCGACACTCGGCTGGATCTAGAGTTCGCGGAACGTCACCGAGCTGAACGTGTGCAGATCGCGAAGGTGTCGTACCTTCGGTGCTAGGATCGGTCGGATCGTGAAGACGTACGACTACATTAACCGCGTTGTCATAACGCTTCCGCTTACGGTCTACGAGGGTACATGGACAACACTCTTCCCTCTCGATGCTATGCATCACCTAGATAGATCATGCGTGTGCGTAGGAAATTTTTGAAATTACTGTGTTCCCCAACAGTGGCATCCGAGCCAGGTCTATGCGTAGATGTTATATGCACGAGTAGAACACAAAGGAGTTGTGGGCGTGGGTATATACATATTGCTTGCCGTCACTAGTTGATTCTTGATTCAACGACATTGTTGGATGAAGCGGCTCAGACCGACATTACGCGTACGCTTACGCGAGACTGGTTCTACCGACGTGATTCACACACATGTGGCTAGTGGGTGTCAGTTTCTCCAACTTTAGTTGAATCGGATTCAATGAACATGGTTCTTTCTGAAGATCAAAAAGCAATCACTATACCGTGTTGTGGTTTTTGATGCGTAGATAAGAACGGTTCTTTCTCAACCTGTAGCAGCCACGTAAAACTTGCAACAACAAAGTAGAGGACGTCTAACTTGTTTTTGCAGGGCATGTTGTGATGTGATATGGTCATTACATGATGCTAACTTTTATTGTATGAGATGATCATGTTTTGTAACAGAGTTATCGGCAATTGGCAGGAGCCATATGGTTGTCGCTTTATTGTATGAAATGCAATCACCATGCAATTGCTTTACTTTATCACTAAGCGGTAGCGATAGTCGTAGAAGCAATAGTTGGCGAGACCACAACGATGCTTTGATGGAGATCAAGGTGTCAAGCCGGTGAGGATGGTGATCATAATGGTGCTTTGGAGATGGAGATCAAAGGCACAAGATGATGATGGCCATATCATATCACTTATATTGACTGCATGTGATGTTTATCCTTTATGCATCTTATTTTTCTTAGTTCGGTGGTAGCATTATAAGATGATCTCTCACTAAATTTCAAGGTATAAGTGTTCTCCCTGAGTATGCACCGTTGCTACAGTTCATTGTGCCGAGACACCGCGTGATGATCGGGTGTGATAAGCTCTACGTTCACATACAACGGGTGCAAGCCAGTTTTTCACACGCAGAATACACGGGTTAAACTTGACGAGCCTAGTATATGAAGATATGGCCTCGGTACACTGAGACCGAAAGGTAGAGCGTGAATCATATAGTAGATATGATCAACATAGTGATGTTCACCATTGAAAACTACTCCATCTCACGTGATGATCGGACATGGTTTAGTTGATATGGATCACGTGATCACTTAGATGATTAGAGGGATGTCTATCTAAGTGGGAGTTCTTAAGTAATTTGATTAATTGAACTTTAATTTATCATGAACTTAGTACCTGATAGTATTTTTTCATGTATATGTTGTTGTAGATAGATGGACCGTGTTGTTGTTCCGTTGAATTTTATTGCGTTCCTAGAGAAATCTAAGTTGAAAGATGATGGTAGCAATTACACGGACTGGGTTCGTAACTTGAGGATTATCCTCATTGCTGCACACAAGAATTACATCCTGGAAGCACCGCTAGGTGACAAACCCGCTGCAGGAGCAACGCCAGATGTTATGAACACCTGGCAGAGCAAAGCTGATGACTACTCGATAGTTCAGTGTGCCATGCTTTATGGCTTAGAACTGGGACTTCAACGACATTTTGAACGTCATGGAGCATATGCGATGTTCCAGGACTTGAAGTTAATATTTCAAGCAAATGCCCGGATTGAGAGATATGAAGCCTCCAATAAGTTCTACAGCTGCAAGATGGAGGAGAGTAGTTCTGTCAATGAACATATACTCAGGATGTCTGGGTACCACAACCACTTGACTCAGCTGGGAGTTAATCTTCCTGATGATAGTGTCATTGACAGAGTTCTTTAATCACTGCCACCAAGCTACAAGAGCTTCGTGATGAACTATAATATTCAAGGGATGGATAAGATGATTCCCGAGCTCTTCGCAATGCTAAAGGCTGCGGAGGTAGAAATCAAGAAGGAGCATCAAGTGTTGATGGTCAACAAGACCACCAGTTTCAAGAAAAAAAGGTAAAGGGAAGAAGGGGAACTTCAAGAAGAACGGCACGCAAGTTGCTGCTCAAGTGAAGAAGCCCAAGTCTGGACCGAAGCCTGAGACTGGGTGCTTCTACTGCAAAGGGACTGGTCACTGGAAGCGGAACTGCCCCAAGTATTTGGCGGAGAATAAGGATGGCAATGTGAAAGGTATATTTGATATACATGTTATTGATGTATACCTTACTAATGCTCGTAGTAGCGCCTGGGTATTTGATACTGGTTCTGTTGCTAATATTTGCAACTCGAAATAGGGGCTCGGATTAAGCAAAGATTTGCTAAGGACGAGGTGACGGTGTCACGACCGGTTTTCCAATAAAAATGTTTATTGAGAAACCAATCTTTTGAGTCCAGCATGAGAAAAATCCTCCTTACCGGTAGACAAATTCTTGATACAATAAGCCAGTAGCATAAAATATATTACAGGGTCGAGCTATGGTTGCTCAACCAAATTATTACAAGCACGCCAATAATTATACATAATGGCAGACATGACACAGTGGTGTGGAGGCATACTACTGACTCGAGGATAGGGTGGTGGTGGAAAAACACAGCGGGGAGTGAGATACATGACTCTAAAACTGGCATCTCATCGAGCGTCGAGGTGAGGCTTGATGAATTTATTTGGTAGCGGAAGCGGATATAATACAGTGACCAAATCCAGGCTCGTACGAGACTGACTGGGATTCCTCTAGGCGTCGGACTCGCTATCAAATTCTTCATCCATGAGATCGCCTTCGTCAGCATCTGGCCAAATCAACAAGCCAGGTGAGTACTTGAAAGTACTCACAAGACAGTTCGGACGTAAGATATAACAAATGCATGCATGGATGCATCATGATTAATTTTAACAGTGGCACATTAATTTGTAAAAACAAGACAGGTAAAAAGGGGGTTGGCGGTAGTCCACTTGAAAACCCAACAAAATAACTGTAAACCCAATCGGGTGTCTGAAGCGACACCTCGATAGGAAGATAAATAAATAAATCATGCCGCAGTCGGGCGTCTAGGCGACACCACATAAAGGGCTTTAAAAGAAATGCCACAGTCAGGCGTCTGAGCGATGCCACATAAAGGGCTTTAAAAGAAATGCCACAGTCGAGCGTCTGAGCGACGCCACATAAAGGGCTTTAAAAGAAATGCCACAGTCGGGCGTCTGAGCGACGCCACATAAAGGGCTTTAAAAGAAATGCCACAGTCGGACGTCTGAGCGACATCGCAGAAAGGGCTTTCATTGAAAGTAAAATATAACAATGCCACAGTCGGACGTCTGAGCGACATCGCAGAAAGGGCTTTTATTCACAAGTAAATAATACTCATAATAAACATTCAATTCATGAAAATAAACGGGTTAGTCCATCCACAGGAATAATCATTTAACCGGACTTAGCACTCATGTGATTCACCGGAGTCTCTGTCATCAAAACTGACACTTGTTAGGATAAGATAATACTGAACTTGGACATGGAATAGATGATTCAAAGGAATATATGACTCTGCAGAGTTTGTACAAAAAAATTTCCCACAGCCAACAGATTTCCGTAGTCACGAAGGACTAGTTCCGTTTACGGTATTTTGGAAGAAAACACAGCTAACCAGTACACACCCATCCTACCTCTCGATGCCAGGAATCACCCTAGACATCGTCCAAGAAAAACTTTTGAGACGGGGAGATCACAATCTCGAATAGCATGGGATCAAATTTATATACGCGCGCTCTAAGGGGTGCCCCCCTCTCGGTCCCAACCGGAAACACCCATGCCCCCTGACCGGATGACTGGCTTTAATCCAGGGCCATGGAACCATCATCACGGCCTCTCCTTTTGATGTGTACGAGGAAAGCGGTTTGCAACTTACTAAGCCATATTCCTTGCGGAAAACATGTGGTAGTACAGGGAAGAGAATGGGAGGAACTGGACTGAAACGGGTTGATACTGAAGTCATATAGCCTGGCATAAGACTGGCATGCTACAACACTGCCATCTTACCCATCCTCAAGCCAACACATGGCCATACATACTCACATCCATCAACTTATGGACTTTCGAAACTCACTTGCCTCATTGTTGCATGTAACATGACATTCGTCGGTATGCTCATCAACATGCCATGAAACTACTTAATGCAAACATGCCAAAACAATCATCATATCAAAAGTTCAAACATGCTTTCCTAGTTCAGAGTAGTCGGAGCCTAGCTCGGTGAAGTTCGCGGTCTCGTCACCTCCTTCGGTATCTACGGCATAAAGAAAATATACGCGCTATCATGAATACCGTGAGGTGCACAAAAATTTCTCCAAATATTTTTCAAATAAATCTGATAAAAAACTCGACAAAATTTTAAGGAGAAAAGAAAAAGAATCAATCAAAAATACTTTTCTATTAAAAAGTTATAAGGGTTTTAGTCCAGGGACTCATCTGTAATGAAACAGAAAGTTCCCAGGGGCTAACTTATAAAAATAGAAAACGATTCGAATAAGAATGCGCCGGCCCAGCGGGAAAACGCATTTGGCAGAAGACGTTTTCAGAAAACGGCTCGCTTAGAAAGGCCAGAGAGGCTGACAGGCGGGTCCCGCCCGTCAGGTTTGAATATTCAAACGGGGCGGCAGAGCTCGACGGTGCCCGAGAGCCGCGGTGGTCGCCGGCGGCGATCCACGGCGAGGCAGGGGGATCGAAGATTACCTCCGTGTTCAGGGCGCCATTCCGCGTCGGTTGGTGGTGGTGGTGGTCGCCGGCGAGTACCACGTCGACGGCGAGCCTTGCTCCGGCGGATGGCGGTTCGGGTGGTCGAGGGCCTCGTCGGAAAGAGCTGCGAAGGCCAAATTGATGCTGGGGTTAGCTCACTGGGTGCTAGAGGAGGCTATAGACGAGATTAGGGCGCCGGGGACGGCCTCACTGGAGCGAATCGAGCTGGTGGCCGAGGCGGAACGGGGCGGCGCGGGCCCGTCGGCGGCAGGGAGCACGTTCCGTGCTTGCCGGGCCACGGCGACGGTGCCACGGGCGTGCGCTGGCATGGCAGGGACACGCGGAGAGCCAGAGGCGTTGGGCGGCGCCGGGTGGCGTGGCGAGCAGGCTCGGGCCCTCGCTGGCCGCCACGGGTGGCGCAGCCACCGCAGAAACTGCCAACTCTGGCGATGCTCGCCGCCACCGACACTTGTGCCCGTCCAAGGGGGCGTGCGGTGCTCTGGCCAGGGAGGAGAGGCCGTGCGCAACGCGCTAGGGGGCACTGGTGATGGATGACAAGCCACTGACGAAAAACGACACTGACTGAATTCTGAAAATCTGAATTTTTCTGAAAGTCTACGGAAATAGTGCCGGCCAAGTGTTCGACGAAATGATTTTGGCATGTGGAGAATTTTCCTTGAGCTGAATTTTGGTGGGGTGGTCTCTCATTGCACCAGGAGGCTGCCTGAAGTTTTGTGGAATTTTTGGAGAAGTGTAGATATGAATTTCACCAAATTTGTCAAATCTGGTCCAAACTTGCAGTGAGTGAAATTTGAAATTTTTTAAAAGAAGAAGAGTGGATCAAGATGGTTCTAGGTTGTGGGTACCAAGGACTATCCAGGGGAGTTGGTTTGAGATAAAAACTCAAAGGCAATGAGGTACTTGCTTTGAAAATCACTCAGGCTCAAAATAATTGGCAGAAATGATTTGAGAGATAAAATAATTGAAATAAAATCCAAAACTTGTTTGGACTTGTTGAGACAGAGAATTTAGATTGTTCAAAGGTGGAGGGAGGGATTTTGAGAAGATTTACTATAGGAGACATGGTAAAACCATGGGTGGTTTTCAAGATAAGAAAAACCTCAAAATTCACAGAGTTCTTTTTATAAGAAAAAGAATAATTTCCAAAAATATACTTTGAGAAGGAAACCATTAGAGAAAGAGTTTTAAGTGATAAAACACCATAGTTTGAAGAAGATACAAAAATAAAAATCCTTGCCAAAGAAGTTTTTTAAGAGGAAGGTTTTCTGGAAAAAAATTAAATGGCCTCTTTTCAAAAACCAACAAAGTTTTTGCTGAAAAACCAAATAAAATTTTGGAGTTTCACAACACCTACCCCCTTAGGAAAAATCTCGTCCCCGAGATTTCAGCTGATCCTTAAATAAGTGTGGATGCTCTGTCCGAAGGAAATCCTCCCTTTCCCAGGTTGCTTCACTTTTGGTGTGATTGCTCCACTGAACTCTGAAAAACTTGATGGTTTTCTGTCGGGTCCTCCTTTCAGACTCCTCTAATATCTTTACTGGGTGTTCTCGATAGGTGAGGTCTGGCTGCACGTCAATGTTCTCATGGGATACTTGCTTCTCTGGTTTGCTTACGCACTTCCTTAATTGAGAGACGTGGAACACGTCGTGGATGTCGGACAATTCTTCGGGTAAGTCTAGCTGGTAGGCTACAGTGCCTCTTCATGCCACTATGCAGAATGGTCCAATGAATCTTGGTGCTAACTTCCCCTTAATCTTAAACCGTAGCAGTCCCCTCATAGGTGATACTCGTAGGTACACAAATTCACCGGGTTCAAAATTGACCCCACAATGTTTCTGATCGTAATAACTCTTCTGTCGGCTTTGAGCGGTCTTGAGTCGGTCCCTGATTAGCTTGACCTTTTCCTCGGCTTCTTTGAGCATTTCTGAGCCGAAGATACGGCTGTCTCCGGTCTCTGACCAATTTAGCAGGGTACGACATCTCCGTCCGTATAGGGCTTCAAAAGGTGCCATTTGCAGGCTGGCCTGGTAACTGTTGTTGTATGCGAACTCGGCATATGGCAGGCTTTCTTCCCAACTGGTTCCATAAATGAGGACACATGCTCTCAGCATGTCTTCTAAAATTTGGTTTACGCGTTCAGTCTGTCCATTAGTCTGGGGATGGTAGGCTGTACTGAAGGCCAGTTGAGTTCCCAGAGCCTGTTGTAAATGATCCTAGAATCTCGAGACAAACTGAGTGCCTCTGTCGGATATTATAGTCTTTGGGACTCCATGCAGACAAACTATACGGGAGAGATAAATCCTGGCAAGTCTCTGAGTGGTGTGGGTCGTCTTTACTGGAATAAAGTGTGCCACCTTGGTTAACCTGTCGGTGATGACCCATATGGCATCATTCCCGTGTCGTGACCGAGGTAGTCCGACAATGAAATCCATCCCTATTTCATCCCATTTCCACTCAGGTATTTTGTTTGGTTGCAGTAGTCCGACTGGTCTTTGATGCTCAACTTTTATGCGTTGACAAGAATCGCAACATGCAACGTATGTGGCTATGTCCCTCTTCATACCGTGCCACCAAAATCTTTCCTGAATATCCTTATACACTTTGGTTCCCCTAGGGTGGATCGAATATGGGGCGGTGTGGGCTTCAGCTAGAATTTGCTGTTTGAGTTCCTCTATGTTTGGCACGCAGAGTCTGTCCCCGTACCATAATATTCCTCCATCGTCTATGACGAACTCCGAGGCCTTGCCCATACTCACCTTCCTTTTAATTCCTTCAATGCTGGGGTGACCAGGCTGAGCTTCTTTAATTCTCTCCACAAGGTCGGGCTGTACTTCCAAGTTTGATATGGTGCCTTCCGCGATCATTAACAAGTTGAGTTTGGCAAATTCTTGTTGGAATTCAGGTCTCAAGCTTTGCAGACTGTTTTCGTTGGAGTTGGGGTTCCGACTAAGAGCATCGGCCACTACATTTGCTTTTCCTGGATGATAGTGGATACCAACATCATAATCCTTTACCAATTCCAACCAGCATCGTTGCCGTAAGTTTAGTTCTGGCTGTGTGAAAATATATTTGAGACTTTTATGGTCCGTGTATATTTCACATCGATTTCCAAGTAAGAAATGCCTCCATTCCTTAAGTGCATGAATGACTGCTGCCATTTCTAAGTCATGAGTGGGATAATTTTCCTCATGCTTGCGAAGTTGCCTTGAAGCGTATGCGACAACCTTGCCTTCTTGCATCAACACGCACCCGAGGCCTTTTCGGGATGCGTCACAATATACTTCAAAATTCTTGTGTATGTCTGGCACAATTAATACCGGTGCTGTCGTTAATTTCTGTTTTAGCTCTTGGAAACTTTTCTCGCAGGCTTCTGTCCATTCAAACTTCTTGTCCTTCTTGAGTAACTGCGTCATTGGCTTGGCTAGGGTGGAGAATCCTTCAATAAATCTGCGGTAATATCCTGCCATTCCCAAGAAACTTCGTATGTCCGTTACGCTGGCTGGTGACTTCCAGCCAAGTATGGCCCTGACTTTCTCCGGGTCCACTGCGATACCGTCTTGGGTCAGCACGTGGCCTAGAAAGCCTACTTGTCTTAGCCAAAATTCGCACTTGCTGAACTTGGCATACAATTGATGTTTCCTGAGTTCTCCTAGCACAATCCTGAGATGTTCCGCGTGCTCTTCTGGTGTCTTGGAGTATATCAGAATATCGTTGATAAATACCACAACGAACTTGTCCATAAACTTCATAAATACTTTGTTCATGAGGTGAACAAAATATGCGGGGGCGTTCGTTAATCCAAAAGGCATAAATGTGAACTCATATAGTCCATATCTGGAGATGAAGGCTGTTTCGGGGATATCTTCTGTTCGCACTTTTAATTGATGGCATCCTGACCTTAAGTCAATCTTTGAGAATACCTTGGCCTGAGCGAGCTGATCAAATAAATCATTTATCCGTGGCATCGGGTATTTGTTCTTGACTATGACCATGTTAAGTGCTCGGTAGTCTATGCACAATCTTAGTGTTCCATCCTTCTTTTTGGCAAATAAAATTGGTGATCCCCAAGGTGAGGAGCTGGCTCGAATGTATCCTTTGTCCAGCAATTCCTTTATTTGTTTCTTCAACTCAATCAACTCGGATGGTGCCATTCTGTATGGTTTCTTGTATATGGGGGTGGTTCCTGGTGCTAGCTCAATGCTGAATTCTATCTCTCGGTCTGGTGGCATGCCTGGTAGTTCTTCGGGAAATATGTCTGGAAATTCACACACTACTGGAACCTTGTTTAGCTCAGAAACGTCCACCTTATTCAATCTCGACTGCCAGGGTATTTTTCTTTCTTTGGTTGATACCCTTATTGTCTTCCCGTGGTGGTGTGTGAGAATTACGGTCCGGTTGAAACAGTCAATAAAACCTTTGTTGGTGGTTAACCAGTCCATCCCTAGGATGACATCCAGTCCTTTATTTTCCAACACAATAAGATTGGCTTGAAATTCCAATCCTTCGAACTCAATAACCACATTCTGACAGTAACTCTGAGTAATTTGCTGAATCCCAGGGGACTTGATGATCATGGATTTTTCCAGAGGAAGCATCGAAAAATTATTTTGCAAAGCAAAACTTTTCGAAATGAATGAGTGAGAAGATCCAGAATCAAACAAAACCATTGCAGGTATTGTGTTGACAGGAAACGTACCGAGTACGATATCCGGAGCGTTTTGTGCTTATTCTTTGGTCACGTGGTTTAGATGACCCTTCCTGTGGTTGTTGTTGGGGTTGAAATTGTTGCGCTTGGGCGCTGAATTATTTCCACTATTGTTTGGCTTCGGGGTCGAGTTCCTTGGCTTGGGGCACTGTTTGGCATAGTGTCCTTCTTCTCCACAAGCGTAGCAAGTAACGCCTGGGCGATATGTGAACTCCTTGTCCCTTGCATGGAAATTCTTGGTTGGGCGTGAGACGTTTGTCGTAGGTTTGTGTGTCCCACCTTTCTGAAAATCTGTCTTGCTTCGGTGGTTGCGTGCAAGAGTAGTCTGGTCTCTTTTTCGCTTGCGGAAATCCTCCAAGCTACGTCTCTCATTTTCCAGAGTAATGGCTTTGTCCACTAGTGTCTTAAAATCTAGAAAAGTGTGCACGACCAGTTGGCATTTAAGCGCGGGCGCCAGACCGTCAAGGAATTTCTCCATCTTCTTGCTTTCAGTCATACGTTCTTCATTGGCGTAGCGAGACAATAGAGTAAATTGACCGTTGTATTCTGACACTGTCATGTTCCTTTGTTTGAGGTCATCGAACTCTTTCTTCTTGATTTTCATAATACTCTTAGGAATGTTTGCACTACGGAAACCTTCCTTGAAATCATCCTAGGTTATATCACTTTCGTTGGGGTGCATGTGCAGAAAATTCTCCCACCATGATGCAGCTGCTCTTGTGAGATAGTGCGGGGCATATAGTACCTTCTCGGGGTCTGAACATTTTGCAATAACTAATTTTCTCTCCATATCTCGAAGCCAATCCTCGGCTTCAAGAGGCTTGTCAGTATGAGAAAATGTTTGGGGACGTGTCTTCTGTAGCTCAGATAACTTGGAATGTTGTTGATACTGTCCATGGTGATTTCCCATGTTGATGACTTGGTTCATCATTTCCCGATGTTGTTGCGGACTCTGCTCATAAAGGTGACACATTTGTGAAAGTGCTGATTCACTGTCCTGTTGGCTTGACTGTCCCTGTGCGAACTTGTTGCTTGGTTGTGTATCATAATTTTTCCTCTGGTGGAGTTGGCATGGAGCGAGTCCAAGGACGAGACATTTTTCACTCTGGGGATATATTTTGTAAAACCCATAAGAAAAGCGAAAAGAGTCACAAAAACAATTCCATAAATGCACAAAGCTGGCAAATAAATTAAATAACCAAGCTTACTTAAGAAAAACAAATCGATTTGCGCGCGGAGAAGGACTGCTCATTACATATCTTACACGCAGACAGTAATTATACAATACATCACTCAGGATATGCGCACATAATCCTGACATGTTATTTAGGCTAGTGCACTCCTCCAGATCCTACATGATGCGCAAACAGGCTACTTCTCACAACCTATGTACATATAAACATATCGTACAAAGCGGTACATTGCATGGCGGCTAAGCGTACTCAGGCGGAGATGTTGACGATCTCCTTTGCCCTGCCGAGGGTGAGGCGTAGCGAGGCTGGGGACTCGACTTCCTCCTCGCTAATAGGCTCCATACGTGTAGTGTTGCGCCGAGTAGATGGAGCGGGTGCCAGGGGCGGAACAACACGAACAGGAGTGGGCGCGAAGGGTGGTGCAGTGCGTGCTGGAGTGGGTGTAATAACTTGGTTGAACTCTTCGGTAGAAGGCAGGCGACGAGTAGGTGCATAAGATGCTGAGGACGAGACAAAAGTCAGTGGTGGTGCGGTGGGCAGGAGCTCCCTCCTGTTGGCGGCACAGCCATGGACTGAGTCCATGCAGGCAGCCACGAAGTCGTCCACCAGGTTGTCGAAGGCTGCCTCCAGGGCCCGGAGATACTCAATAAGCATCTCAAAAGCCTCGTCTCGTTCTCCTCTGGGGCAGGAGAATGCGTAGTGACAGGTGTAAGGCACATGGCATGGAAGATAACGGTAATGACGAGTCTTCATCACGGGGAGGACATCCCTGAGACGAGCTATCGCCTCGCGGGCTGCCATCTGCATAGCATGCCTCTCCGTAGGCATGGCTCTTCCCAAGAACCGGAAGCGGTGTAACTCACCACGCCCTCCCTTGAACTGCACCGCGGCCTGGTGCATGGTCAGACTGTCGTTGACTCGGTGCTGGCAGAGTGTGAAGACTGGGCGCACAGATGGCCCCATCGCGACCTGAACGATGAAGGAGAGAAGCTTGACGAACCCATCAGGCACGTTGGCGAAAGTCTGAGACTCACAGCTGTTGTCAGCCATCTACAAAAGTAGGCAAAAATTCTGAATGGTCAGATCATAAATTTATGCTGACTGTCAGAAAATGACTACAATTGCAAAAAAAATATAAATTGGCTCTATCATGCTAATAACCAATTAGCGATCGCACCTAGTGGCTTCCTACAGTCAGCCTGGCTCTGATACCAAGCTTGTCATGACCGGTTTTCCAATAAAAATGTTTATTGAGAAACCAATCTTTTGACTCCAGTATGAGAAAAATCCTCCTTACCGGTAGACAAATTCTTGATACAATAAGCCAGTAGCATAAAATATATTACAGGGTCGACCTACGGTTGCTCAACCAAATTATTACAAGCACGCCAATAATTATACATAATGGTGGACATGACACAGTGGTGTGGAGGCATACTACTGACTCGAGGATAGGGTGGTGGTGGAAAAACACAGCGGGGAGTGAGATACATGACTCTAAAACTGGCATCTCATCGAGCGTCGAGGTGAGGCTCGATGAATTTATTTGGTAGCGGAAGCGGATATAATACAGTGACCAAATCCAGGCTCGTAGGAGACTGACTGGGATTCCTCTAGGCGTCGGACTCACTATCAAATTCTTCATCCATGAGATCGCCTTCGTCAGCATCTGGCCAAATCAACAAGCCAGGTGAGTACTTGAAATTACTCGCAGGACAGTTCGGACGTAAGATATAACAAATGCATGCATGGATGCGTCATGATTAATTTTAACAGTGGCACATTAATTTGTAAAAACAAGACAGGTAAAAAGGGGGTTGGCGGTAGTCCGCTCGAAAACCCAACAAAATAACTGTAAACCCACTCGGGTGTCTGAAGCGACACCTCGATAGGAAGATAAATAAATAAATCACGCCGCAGTCGGGCGTCTAGGCGACACCACATAAAGGGCTTTAAAATAAATACCACAGTCGGGCGTCTGAGCGACGCCACATAAAGGGCTTTAAAAGAAATGCCACAGTCGGGCGTCTGAGCGACGCCACATAAAGGGCTTTAAAAGAAATGCCACAGTCGGGCGTCTGAGCGACGCCACATAAAGGGCTTTAAAAGAAATGCCACAGTCGGACGTCTGAGCGACATCGCAGAAAGGGCTTTCATTGAAAGTAAAATATAACAATGCCACAGTCGGACGTCTGAGCGACATCGCAGAAAGGGCTTTTATTCACAAGTAAATAATACTCATAATAAACATTCAATTCATGAAAATAAACGGGTTGGTCCATCCACAGGAATAATCTTAACCGGACTTAGCACTCATGTGATTCACCGGAGTCTCTGTCATCAAAACTGACATTTGTCAGGATAAGATAATACCGAACTTGGACATGGAATAGATGATTCAAAGGAATATATGACTGCAGAGTTTGTACAAAAAATTTCCCACAGCCAATGGATTTCCGTAGTCACGAAGGACTAGTTCCGTTTATGGTATTTCAGAAGAAAACACAGCTAACCAGTACACACCCATCCTACCTCTCGATGCCAGCAATCACCCTAGACATCGTCCAAGAAAAACTTTTGAGACGGGGAGATCACAATCTCGAATAGCATGGGATCAAATTTATATACGCGCGCTCTAAGGGGTGCCTCCCTCTCGGTCCCAACCGGAAACACCCATGCCCCCTGACCGGATGACTGGCTTTAATCCAGGGCCATGGAACCATCATCACGGCCTCTCCTTTTGATGTGTACCAGGAAAGCGGTTTGCAACTTACTAAGCCATATTCCTTGCGGAAAACATGTGGTAGTACAGGGAAGAGAATGGGAGGAACTGGACTGATACGGGTTGATACTGAAGTCATATAGGCTGGCATAAGACTGGCATGCTACAACACTGCCATCTTACCCATCCTCAAGCCAACACATGGCCATACATACTCACATCCATCAACTTATGGACTTTCGAAACTCACTTGCCTCATTGTTGCATGTAACATGACATTCGTCGGTATGCTCATCAACATGCCATGAAACTACTTAATGCAAACATGCCAAAACAATCATCATATCAAAAGTTCAAACATGCTTGCCTTTTTCAGAGTAGTCGGAGCCTAGCTCGGTGAAGTTCGCGGTCCCGTCACCTCCTTCGGTATCTACGGCATAAAGAAAATATACGCGCTATCGTGAATACCGTGAGGTGCACAAAAATTTCTCCAAATATTTTTCAAATAAATCTGATAAAAAACAAGACAAAATTTTAAGGAGAAAAGAAAAAGAATCAATCAAAAATACTTTTCTGTTAAAAAGTTATAAGGGTTTTAGTCCAGGGACTCATCTGTAATGAAACAGAAAGTTCCCAGGGGCTAACTTATAAAACAGAAAAGGATTCGAATAAGAATGCGCCGGCCCAGCGGGAAAACGCATTTGGCAGAAGACGTTTTCAGAAAACGGTTCGCTTAGAAAGGCCAGAGAGGCTGACAGGCGGGTCCCGCCCGTCAGGTTTGAATATTCAAACGGGGCGGCAGAGCTCGACGGTGCCCGAGAGCTGCGGTGGTCGCCGGCGGTGATCCACGGCGAGGCAGGGGGATCGGAGAGTACCTCCGTGTTCAGGGCGCCATTCCGCGTCGGTTGGTGGTGGTGGTGGTCGCCGGCGAGTACCACGTCGACGGCGAGCCTTGCTCCGGCAGACAGCGGTTCGGGTGGTCGAGGGCCTCGTCGGAGAGAGCTGCGAAGGCCAAATTGACGCTGGGGTTAGCTCACTGGGTGCTAGAGGAGGCTATAGACAAGATTAGGGCGTCGGGGACGGCCTCACCGGAGCGAATCGAGCTGGTGGCCGAGGCGGAATGGGGCGGCGCGGGCCCGTTAGCGGCAGGGAGCACGTTCCGTGCTTGCCGGGCCACGGCGACGGTGCCACGAGCGTGCGCTGGCATGGCAGGGACACGCGGAGAGCCAGGGGCGTTGGGCGGCGCCGGGTGGCATGGCGAGCGGGCTCGGGCCCTCGCTGGCCGCCACGGGTGGCGCAGCCACCGCAGAAACTGCCAACTCCGGCGATGCTCGCCGCCACCGACACATGTGCCCGTCCAAGGGGGCGTGCGGTGCTCTGGCCAGGGAGGAGAGGCTGTGCGCAACGCGCCAGGGGGCACTGGTGATGGATGACAAGCCACTGACGAAAAACGACACTGACTGAATTCTGAAAATCTGAATTTTTCTGAAAGTCTACGGAAACAGTGCCGGCCAAGTGTTCGACGAAATGATTTTGGCATGTGGAGAATTTTCCTTGAGCTGAATTTTGGTGGGGTGGCCTCTCATTGCACCAGAAGGCTGCCTGAATTTTTGTGGAATTTTTGGAGAAGTGTAGATATGAATTTCACCAAATTTGTCAAATCTGGTCCAAACTTGCAGTGAGTGAAATTTGAAATTTTTGAAAAGAAGAAGAGTGGATCAAGATGGTTCTAGGTTGTGGGTACCAAGGACTATCCAGGGGAGTTGGTTTGAGATAAAAACTCAAAGGCAATGAGGTACTTGCTTTGAAAATCACTCAGGCTCAAAATAATTGGCAGAAATGATTTGAGAGATAAAATAATTGAAATAAAATCCAAAACTTGTTTGGACTTGTTGAGACAGAGAATTTAGATTGTTCAAAGGTGGAGGAAGGGATTTTGAGAAGATTTACTATAGGAGACATGGTAAAACCATGGGTGGTTTTCAAGATAAGAAAAACCTCAAAATTCACAGAGTTCTTTTTATAATAAAAAGAATAATTTCCAAAAATATACTTTGAGAAGGGAACCATTAGAGAAAGAGTTTTAAGTGATCAAACACCATAGTTTGAAGAAGATATAAAAATAAAAATCCTTGCCAAAGAAGTTTTTTAAGAGGAAGGTTTTCTGGAAAAAAATTAAATGGCCTCTTTTCAAAAACCAACAAAGTTTTTGCTGAAAAACCAAATAAAAATTTTGGAGTGTCACAGATGGTGCACGTGGGAAATGGTTCTAAAGTCGATGTGATCGTCGTCGGCACGCTACCTCTACATCTAACTTCGGGATTAGTTTTAGACCTAAATAATTGTTATTTGGTGCCAGCGTTGAGCATGAACATTATATCTGGATCTTGTTTGATGCGAGACGGTTATTCATTTAAATCAGAGAATAATGGTTGTTCTATTTATATGAATAATATCTTTTATGGTCATGCACCCTTGATGAGTGGTCTGTTTTTACTAAATCTTGATAGTAGTGATACACATGTTCATAGTATTGAAGCCAAAAGATATAAGTTTAATAATGATACTGCAACTTATTTGTGGCACTGCTGTTTAGGTCATATTGGTGTAAAGCACATGAAGAAACTCCATACTGATGGACTTTTGGAATCACTTGATGCTTGCGAACCATGCCTCATGGGCAAGATGACTAAGATTTCGTTCTCCGGAAAAATGGAGCGAGCAACAAACTTGTTGGAAATAACACATACTGATGTATGCACTCCGATGAGTGTTGATGCTCGCAGCAGGTATCGTTATTTTCTTACCTTCACAGATGATTTGAGTAGATATGGGTATATCTACTTGATGAAACATAAGTCTGAAACATTTGAAAAGTTCAAAGAATTTTAGAGTGAAGTGGAAAATCATCGTAACAAGAAAATTAAGTTTCTATGATCTGATTGTGGAGGTGAATATTTGAGTTATGAGTTTGTTCTTCATTTGAAACAATGTGGAATAGTTTCGCAACTCACGCCACCTGGAACACCACAGCATAATGGTGTGTCCGAACGTCGTAACCGCACTTTATTAGATATGGTACGATCTATGATGTCTCTTACCAATTTACCGCTATCATTTTGGGGTCATGCTTTAGAGACGGCTGCATTCACATTAAATAGGGCACCATCAAAATCCGTTGAGACAACGCCTTATGAACTGCGGTTTGGCAAGAAACCCAAGTTGTCGTTTCTTTAAGTTTGGGGCTGCGATGCTTATGTGAAAAAACTTCAACCTGATAAGCTCGAACCCAAATCGGAGAAATGTGTCTTCATAGGATACCCAAAGGAGGCTGTTGGGTACACCTTCTATCACAGATCTGAAGTCAAGATATTCGTTGCTAAGAATGGATCCTTTCTAGAGAAGGAGTTTCTCTTGAAAGAAGTGAGTGGGAGGAAAGTAGAACTTGACAAGGTAATTGTACGTACTCCCTTATTAGAAAGTAGTTCATCACAGAAATCAGTTCCAGTGATTCCTACACCAATAAGTGAGGAAGCTAATGATGATGATCATGAAACTTCTAATCAAGTTACTACTGAACCTCGTAGGTCAACCAGAGTAAGATCCGCACCAGAGTGGTACGGTAATCCTGTTCTGGAGGTCATGTTGCTTGACCATGACGAGCCTATGAACTATGAGGAAGCGATGATGAGCCCAGATTTTGAATAATGGCTTGAGGCCATGAAATCTAAGATGGGATCCATGTATGAGAACAAAGTGTGGACTTTGGTTGACTTGCCCGATGATCGGCAGGACATAGAGAATAAATGGATCTTCAAGAAGAAGACTGGCGTTGACGGTAATGTTACTGTCTACAAAGATCGACTTGTTGCAATAGGTTTTCACCAAGTTCAAGGAGTTGACTACGACGAGACCTTCTCACCCGTAGCGATGCTTAAGTCCGTCCGAATCATGTTAGCAATTGTCGCATTTTATGATTATGAAATTTGGCAAATGGATGTCAAAACTGCATTCCTTAATGGATATCTTAAAGAAGAGTTGTATATGATGCAACCAGAAGGTTTTGTCGATCCAAAAGGTGCTAACAAAGTGTGCAAGCTCCAGCGATCCATTTATGGACTGGTGCAAGCCTCTCGGAGTTGGAATATACGCTTTGATAGTGTGATCAAAGCATATGGTTTTATACAAACTTTTGGAGAAGCCTGTATTTACAAGAAAGTGAGTGGGAGCTCTGTAGCATTTCTGATATTATATGTGGATGACATATTACTGATCGGAAATGATATTGAATTTCTGAATAGCATAAAAGGATACTTGAATAAGAATTTTTCAATGAAAGACCTCGGTGAAGCTGCTTATATATTTGGCATCAAGATCTATAGAGATAGATCAAGGCGCTTAATTGGACTTTCACAAAGCACATACCTTGATAAAGTTTTTAAGAAGTTCAAAATGGATCAAGCAAAGAAAGGGTTCTTGCATGTGTTACAAGGTGTGAAGTTGAGTCAGACTCAATGCCCGACCAGTGCAGAAGATAGAGAGAAAATGAAAGTCATTACCTATGCTTCAGCCATAGGTTCTATCATGTATGCCATGCTGTGTACTAGACTTGATGTGTGCCTTGCTATTAGTTTAGCTGGGAGGTACCAAAGTAATCTAGGAGTGGATCATTGGACAGTGGTCAAGAACATCCAGAAATACCTGAAAAGGACCAAGGATATGTTTCTCGTATATGGAGGTGAAAAGAGCTCGTCGTAAACGGTTACGTTGATGCAAGCTTTGACACTGATCCGGATGACTCTAAGTCACAAACCGGATACGTATTTTTATTGAATGGTGGAGCTATCAGTTGGTGCAGCTCCAAGCAGAGCGTCGTGGCGGGATCTACGTGTGAAGCGGAGTACATAGCTGCTTCGGAAGCAGCAAATGAAGGAGTCTAGATGAAGGAGCTCATATCCGATCTAGGTGTAATACCTAGTGCACCGGGTCCAATGAAAATCTTTTGTGACAATACTAGTGCAATTGCCTTGGCAAAGGAATCCGGATTTCACAAGAGAACTAAGCACATCAAGAGACGCTTCAATTCCATCCGCAATCAAGTCAAGGAGGGAGACATAGAGATTTGCAAGATACATACGGATCTGAATGTTGCATATCCATTGACTAAGCCTCTCGCATGAGCACAACATAATCAGCACCAGGACTCCATGGGTGTTAGAATCATTACAATGTAATCTAGATTATTGACTCTAGTGCAAGTGGGAGACTGAAGGAAATATGCCCTAGAGGCAATAATAAAGTTGTTATTTATATTTCCTTATGTCATGATAAATGTTTATTATTCATGCAATAATTGTATTAACCGGAAACTTAGTACATGTGTGAATACAGAGACAAACAGAGTGTCACTAGTATGCCTCTTCTTGACTAGCTCGTTAATCAAAGATGGTTAAGTTTCCTAGCCATGGACAAAGAGTTGTCATTTGATGAACGGGATCACATCATTAGAGAATGATGTGATTGACTTGACCCATCCATTAGCTTAGCACTTTGATCGTTTAGTTTACTGTTATTGCTTTCTCCATAACTTATACATGTTCCTATGACTATGAGATTATGCAACTCCCGAATACCGGAGGAACACTTAGTGTGCTATCAAACGTCGCAACGTAACTAGGTGACTATAAAGATGCTCTACAGGTGTCTCCGATGGTGTTCCTTGAGTTGGCATAGATCGAGATTACGATTTGTCACTCTGTGTATTGGAGAGGTATCTCTAGGCCCTCTCGGTAATGCACATCACTATAAGCCTTATAAGCAATGTAACTGATGAGTTAGTTATGGGATATAACATTAAGGAACGAGTAAAAAGACTTGCCGGTAATGAGACTGAACTAGGTATTGAGATACCAACGATCGAATCTCGGGCAAGTAACATACCGATGCCAAAGGGAACAACGTACGTTGTTATGCGGTTTGACCGATAAAGATCTTCGTAGAATATGTAGGAACCTATATGAGCATCCAGGTTCCGCTATTGGTTATTGACCGGATATGAGTCTCGGTCATGTCTACACAGTTCTCGAACCCGTAGGGTCCGCACGTTTAATGTTCGATGATGATCGGTATTATGAGTTTATGTGTTTTGATGTAACCAAGGTTTTTCGGAGTGCCAGATGAGATCACGGACATGATGAGGAGTCTTGGAATGGTCGATACAAAAAGATCGATATATTGGAAGCCTATGTTTGGACATCGGGATGGTTCCGGGTGAGTTCGGGAATATACCGGAGTACCAAGAGGTTACCAGAACCCCCCGAGAAGTATATGGGCCTTATTGGGCCATAGTGGGAGAGAGGAGAAGGGAGCTTAGGAGGGGGCACCCCCCCCCCCAAGCCCAATCCTAATTGGGTGGGTGCCCGCCCCCCTCCCCTTCCCTCCCCCCTCTCTCCCCCTTCCTTCCTCTCCTAATCCAACTAGGGAAGGGGGGAATCCTACTCCCAGTGGGAGTAGGACTCCCCTTGGGCACGCCATTGAGGGGCCGGCCCTCCCCCTCCTCCACTCCTTTATATACGGGGGAGGGGGAACCCCATAGACACACAAGTTGATCTCTTAGCCATGTGCGGTGCCCCCCTCCATAGATTTCCACCTCGGTCATATCGTTGTCGCGTTGTCTTAACGCTTCCGCTTATGGTCTACGAGGGTACATGGACAACACTCTTCCCTCTCATTGCTATGCATCACCTAGATAGATCTTGCGTGTGTGTAGGATTTTTTTGAAATTACTGCGTTCCCCAACAAGAAAGGAGCAGGGGAGTGGGGGGAGGACGTGCGGTGCTCACCGAGGAGTGCACGGGTGGCTCATCGATAGCTTAGGAGCGCAGATGGCGAGGAATCGCGGCGATGGTGTCGCGATGGCCGGAGAAGGGGATCGGGTCGCTGGCGTTGCTGTGCTGGTCCCTGACTTGATCCAACGGCACCGGACAAAGGGGTCGATGGCACTAGGGCTCCAGGACAGATCGGCGGGGTTGGAGGGGCTCGGTGGCCGCGGGGTCGACGGAGATGTGGTGGCGGCCACGCTCGGTTGCACTCGACAGAGAGAAGGGAGGAGTGGGCGAGCTCCAGGGAGAGGAAGAGGGGAGTGGGTGGTAGAGGATCAAGGTGAGTGGAGGCGGGGATCGAGGAGGCGGGGAGGCACGGGGCCTTATCCCCTCGCCATCAACGGCAAGTGGGTTCGGCGGGGCTACGCCCCTATTCCGACCCCAGTCGAGGGAACATGGAAGGGGACGGGCAGGGGGGTCTGGCTGGCTCAAGTGGGGCAGGTGGGCCGGCCCAGGTGGGTTAGGTCCAGGGGGCCCTTTTCTTTATTTTCCTTTTATTTTTCTCTTAATTGTTTTCTGTTTTTCATTTTCCCAGCAGCTTTTGCTTTTTCTTTTAGCCACAAATGACTTTGCAAAAATATGCCACTAGCCAAAACAATTTTAAAGAATTATTGGGCACTGCCACAAAAAGACTGTTAGACTTTTGAAATAGATTGCACATTTTATAAATTGAAAAGACATTTAATTTATTGCTTAGGTCACTGTTTTAAGTAGTTTAGGCCACTTAAACACTTTCCAAAAATGTTGGTTCACCACCAATACTAGTTATGGATTATTTGGCACATGATGAACATTTTAGTTTTCATGTTTGAGCAATTTAGAATTTCACTCAGAATTTGAAATTGAATTCAGCTGGAATTTGAAAAAAAAAAGAACCAAGGATGAGCAAACACTTGTTTAGCAAAATGATTAACTTAACGCCAGGGGTTACTGTAGCATCATTACACCGGGGTGTTACACACCTCCTCCCCTCCATGGTGGTAGGTGGCGGGGGATGTGGACCTGGGATCCCTACCCAGATCCGGTGGATGGTGGGGGTTGGTGTTGGCAACGGTGGCCGACGGCCTATGCGTGGTGGTGGCGAGTCTCGCGGCCTCTGGGCATCGCGGAGGTGCCGGCGGCGGCGAGTGCTTAGCCTGGTGGTGGCGGCGGTTGTGCACGGGAGTTGGATTCCTTCGAACAGATATGGGTGAAAACTTGCTTTCGGCTACTGCCAACGCCGACGGTGGCGACGCTATCTACATTGTTCCCTTCTTGAAGGCATCACAGTGGAGAAGTTCAAGGCCACTCTCTGCTACCTCTGGGGGAAACCCTAGATCGAATGATCGGATGACGGCGACGCTCTAGTGTCGTTCCCCCCTTTGGGGCGTCATTCTTGGAGGTGGACACATGATCGAGGGACCAGAGGATGGATTCTTTGGTGGAGCGGTGCTTCATCTCGCTCATTGATGGCGGCCGATCTCGGCGGCATGGCGCTGTGGTGACTCGGCGGCCGATGCGCGGTGATGGACTTGCGGAGGAGGGTGACGTGGTCTGGCGTCGCGGTGGCATCGATGGCAGCTAGACCGGGCAAGGTAGATGCAGCAGTACAGATCTGAAGATGGATTGGTGGCAAGTGGCTGCGGCGGCCTCATCCCCAGCAGGTGTCCTGGTTGAGGAGTGCGCCGGACCGGTGGGTGCCCTATACCTGGCAGGCGTCCTGGATGGGACCTCAGGTCTTAGATGGTAGGTTTGGCTGCAAGGTCTGTTTGGTGTTAGGCCCAGACTATCAACATCCCTTCATCAATTGAATATGGGTAGCGACAGATGTTGCCTAGAAGGTGGCTTTTGTCTTATAGTTGTATTATTTTGTAAGATCTTGTGTGAACAATTATTAAAATAGTTCCATGCATCGTCCAGATGCAGAGACCGGAGGTCTTTCTCCTTTTCTAAAAAAATTGAAATGGGGAACTATCTAACGAGTAGAATAACGGCAGAGAAACATGCCCAAGTTAAGACATCCAAGAATCACAACGGAAGGCCTAGCGTTAGGCTTCAACACCTGCCAGAGGTACGTTAATCCTGCCTTTTGGCTTGATCTTAGGGTAAATAGGTTTCTGTTCTTATACTTGTATTTTGCTTTTGCTGAAGGATGTACTGTGTACAATTTTATCAAAATTACCTGCAAAAGAGGTTGTGAGGGCCAGTGTTTTGTCGAGTGACTAAGCTTTGGAGTTGATGATGTAAGTAAGAATGTGAAGGGGAAACCTCAGCGCTCCCAGATGTTCATCGATCGTGTTAATGCGGTTTTGCGCAAGCACTGCGGCAGGGCCCTTGACCAAATTGAGGTTAAATATATATTCGAGAGTAAGCTTGTTGATCACCTCAAAAATTGGATTAGATTTGCTATTTCAGCCCACACAAAGAATCTAGCTTTTGATTTGGCGCCACTGAACAATTTCCGGGAATATGGGGATCAGATCATTACAGATTGGGAAGTGTTTGTGGCCGGGGCGCCGGCCGAACTGTTGCGCTGGTCGCGCTCCGTGCGTTGGATCTCTTTTGATCCAAGGGACGTTGTCTGCGCCACGTGTCACCACAGACCCATGTTTTTTAACTCGCACAGGTTATCCCTTCCCCAGTTTTTGCTGCAACCGCACGGGGTCGTCATTTCGGTGCGAAGAGGCAGGGCGACCGGCGGGTGACGGGCTTGTTGGCGCCGGCAGATCAGGAGCGGCGGTGGCGGCCCAGGGCGGATCTCGATTCTCCGGCGATCTATGGCTTCCCCGGATGGTAACTCTCCCCTCCTGCTCTCCCTTTTCGTTGTTGTCTCCCCCTCCCCCGTTGGCTTTAGGGTTAGGGCGGGTTATGATGCGGGCGAGTCGTTTGTTTTCCCGCGGGCCGGCGCCGGTGCGGACAGGGACGGGGTGGTGTTCCCGCGGGTCGAGGGAGGGGGCGGGGTGGTGTTCCCGTGGGCAGAGGGAGGGGGCGGGTGGTGTTCCCGCGGGCAGATGGAGGGGGCGGGGTGGTGGATTTGAAGGATTTGAATCTTGTGTTCAAGAGGGATTTGGGATGGGATTGGGATTAGGGTTGGATCTCGTCTTGTTCGGGGAAATTCGATGTTTCCTGTCCTGAGTTGTGTTCCATCATGGCGCCAAGGGGACGGAGTGAGCTGGAAGCGGCCAGAACCAGGCTGCGTGTTGGCTTTGCACGCACGCGTTTGGTGCTTCCGTTTCTTAAAATCTGGAGGAAAGTCCCTTTGAATCGTTCAGCAAGACAGAGTGTCAAGCTCCCCGCGTTCGGTGGGAGATTTCTGGTGACAAGTGACAGGTTGTTGTTTGTCCGCCCATCGTATTTCTCCGTTGGTAGTACTGGTGCTACTACTCTGTAAGACTGTAGCTGTACTGGGTGTGCATGCTGTGCCCAATCATTTTGCTAGATCACCGTGATGATGAGATTTACTGCCACAGGGTGTCAAGGAGGGACGTACTAATTTCAGACCATTGTAGTAGTAGTACTAGTACCTAGCAAACATGAATAATTATTACTCCATGTGCATTGGAGTAGTACTTGGTACCTGCAAGATTTTTTCCTCTCTAAGGCTGAAGTGAAACAAATATGGCCCTAATGTTGTGCTAAGTGAAGGACATGTTGTTCTTGCAATCATCCATGTTGATTTGCTTACTTTGGAGTGCCTGCATTATGTCAATGATCAACTTGGATGTATTGTATTTGTGAGTGTTGCTTACTGCTGCCATGGGTTGCCGTCATTGGTTTGTGTAATGCTAGTGCTAAACCATCTGATTTCAGGTTATTTATCCAGGTATATATGGCTTTGCTTATTTCATCAGCAGACAGTTATATGGATTTTACATTGTTGCATCACACTTTCTTGAGTAGTCATTATCCGGTCTGATGGTCTCGTGTTAACATTTCTGGGTCACTAATGATTAGTAGAAATAATCAGTTCGTTGAAGGTTACATTTGTATATGTTACTAAGTTGAATATTAGCATATGAACTAGATGCTTTACTAATCAATGCAGCTTATTCATATTTCCCAGTCACTACTCAAACTTCAGAGAATAGTGGGACTAAACTAGACATGGTAGGGACAACGCAATATGACACTTACAAGTTACAGCCAATGTTAGTAATAATAGGACTGTCTCCCCAAATTGGCTAATGGCAGTTATGGTCAAAATACCTGATCATCACATGTAGTAATTTTGTTAAATATTATTTTTCACAAAATTCTTAGTTAAGGCTGAAGTGAAACAAACATGACCCTAATGCTGAAGCAAAACAAACATGGCCCTAATGCTGTGCTAACTGAAGGACATGTTTTATTCTGTACATTTTTTATGTGTGCTTGTATGTTTCTTATGTTTTATAGATTTTTTAGGTGTTCTTGTATGTTTTTTCCTAGTTACTGATGATGCAGTTTTAGGGTTTTATTGACTTGTTTTTTTTCCTTTTTGTAGATGTCGCAGGCACCGCTGGTGAGAATGAAGGGAGTAAGAAGGTTAAGAAGAAGACCAAGAAGAAAGGCAATCTATGTGGCTTTAAGTCAAGGTTTAACTCAAAAAGGCTGGCTGAGATTGGGAAGCAAGTATCACCAGAAAAACGGAGAATCATAAGGGAGGGACCGTTTGGAGACTTGTTGGACATCCGGTCTTTCAAGGTGCCCCATGAGCTCATTGAGTTTGTTGTGATGAACATGAATCACATACTCTCTGAGTTCAAACAGAAGAACAAGTCCATCACCTTCAGCAAGCTCATGGTGAAAAGGATTTTCAACATGCCATCCGGTGATAGACCCGTGAAGCTTCTTAAGAAGAGTGATGAACATGATCTTCGCAACATCTACAAGGAGGGGAACAGGGCTCCAATCGCCCATGTTGTCAAGTTGCTCACTAGTTGCAGCAATGAGGACGTGGTTATGATAAATAGGACTTGGACACTCCTTGCGTTGGCAACAGTTTTGTGCCCAGGCACTGGCAATATGGTGAATCTCGAGTATCTAGCTTCCTTGGAAGATATGTCTTTGGTGCATGAATTCGCTTGGGATGAGCACTTGTTGGCACGAGCGATGGAGGAGGTTGGAGTCTTTCAAGAGAAGAAGAGGATGCAAGCAAATACAGAAAAAGCAGCGGAGTTTCAGATCGCTTGATGCCTTCCCATGTTAGCGGTATGCAACGCAACAAAATGAAATACATGCATTTTTTCCTTTGCTGCATGAAACCTTTTATACATTTCTATAGCTCGCATTTATGTTTTTGTTGGCTAATGTCCTTTTCCATTCTATGCAAATCATATACATGGATCATATTGATATTCCGGCCGGCCTCCCAAATGATCATGCCATTGATTATTCCGTGCCAAGGATACGTTTTGTTTGTCAAAAGGATTTTGATTGGTTGGATAAAGTTGACAAGAACAAGCTCACTCTTGTCCAACCTTTCTATGGGAAACACACCCAAGTAATTTTGCTACATCCCGCCTATGTACTTTCCTTTGCCAATGGAGTATTAAGACCCCCTGTTTTTTGCTCACTGAATTTGCATGTAGCAATCTTTGCTTTTCCATTTAGGTTATGGCAGCCTTCTTATTTCCGCCACTCATGTTTTGTTTTCCTAGATACGGAGTTTGTGCAACACCCCCTATGCAGCACAACTCGCGGGACAGGAAGTTGGTGCTGAAGCAGCCAGTGGGCAGGGAGTTGGTGCTGAAGCACCTAGTGGCCAAGGAACTAGTGGCCAAGGAAGCCAAATTCAAGGTGCTGAAATTCCAGCAAATGACTCTCAATCAAACAAGGCTCAACAAAATGTTGAAGCTGAACCACACCTATCATCCTCGCTCAACGATTGGCTGCAGCAATCATTCCCTAGCATGCAAGATCTAAGGGTACTTTTCCCCCATCTACACTATCTTTTTCTTTGTATTCATTTCCTATTTTGCCTTTGGCTTTGCATTATTTACTATACCCAGTTGCAAGTGTATATTTTGTTTGCTGCATCCCTCATTCTGATGTGCTACAACCATGTTCTGTTTTTGCTTCATATGTGGTTTAAGTTCATACCTACTAGGCTTTTTTTACTGCATCCATATGTCTAGTGTGCTACAACTACATTATGTTTTTGTTTCAAACATGTCATAATTTTTCTACATCCATATCCATAATTTGCTACCTAGAGGTATAGACCATTTGTTTTTTATGCTTCATCCATGACAGTAAATTGCTGCAATCACACTATTTATTTGATACATAATGACACAGCAGCACACCTACTTCTCAAAATCTGGATTTACTTGTCACTAAAAATGTTGGCCACTTGCCTTCTTGTAGGTACCAACTCAGTTTCAAATGCTATACGACAAGCACAAGGGTATTTTTGCAGCAGAGGTGGATGGTGTAGTAGGCAAGTTTGGACAGTGTTTAAAGGAATTACAGTGCAACCGGATGGCCGCTCTCCTTCGTGATGTTGGAGACGCCATCACAGCTACCAATGAGCCCAACTTTTCCTTTGAAGCACCTATCATGGACGAATGTCGCGGAAAAGAGAATGATGCTAAAGCTGCAAATGCCGACATTGGTGCTCAAGCTCAAGCTCAAGGTACAACACCTAGCATCAACAAGGATGAAGTCACCGGATTGAACCTAGAAGTTGCAACAGAGGCTGCGGAAACTCGTGAGCAACAAAGAGTGAGTTTCGAGATGGAAGACAACGCCTCACCTCACAGCCCCCCACTCTTCTATGATGCACCCAGGAGTGCGACAGTCGGCATTTGGGACGACGAGCCATCATGTGAGTTGTTCCCAAAGGGCTCCGAAGACTATGAGATGATGCATTCCACAGATGAGCCTATAATTAAGAAGAGCACAGTCAGTCCCATCTATGCAAACATCCCCGTGTTTCCTGTTTCAGACGATGATGACAGCCCAAGTATGCTTTCTTCATCTTGCATCATTTCTTTTTATTTTTCTCCATATCATTTTTTCACAATTGTGTGATTCCAGCAAATTCTTTTTGTACAATCTCTTGCAAACTCATCCATTTGTATTTTTTTTGCTACAGCTACTAAGATGGTCGCTACAGAAGAGCATTTTGCTAATGCAAGTAGTGGCCCTAGCACACATGACAAGAACACTAGGAAGAAGAGGATGGCCAAAGTTCCAGCCATAAAAAATACCAAGGCAAAGAAGCAAAAGGTCGACAAGGCTGCAGAAATGTATGAGAGGTTTGTAAAACACGGGAAATCATTGAGGAAATCACAACCCAATGAACAAGTGTGAGATACCTAAGCCTTATCTGTTTTTGCTTTCTATTTTTTATTTTTTCTGCTCGAAACAAATGATTCATTTGGTTGCATCTATGGTAACAGGACACCTTTCATCAAGCTAGGTGGATTTTACATTGGATACAAGAAATTCCTTGTATGCTTCAAGCCTCGCAGGGATATGAATGATGAGGTCATGTCACTATGTATCGAGATGAACAACATTGCATCCCGTGCAGCAAAAGAACCGGAGCTGAAGAAATACATTTTCTCAGTCCACGCGGGGGTAAGTTTTTGTAAAAACAAGCAATGCTTCATTCTTTTCTTTCTTTTCACATTTTCGTTGCAACACACACTAACCATTTTGTTGTATCTTTCAAGTAGATCCTACTAAAACAAGACCCATCAACTTTCCAACCAGCAAAACTCATGGCTGAGCTTGAAAGGGCTATGAAAGTGTTCAAGGTTCAAAAGTTTGACCTCGTAAGTTTCACGAAGCTTTCTTTTGTTCCACACCACAAATAACTTCCAAATATGATCGAATGATGTGACGCGGCTGTAACATTTTTTACATGTTCTGAGTACCTTTTCGCCTTTCTTTTGTTTTTTCCAGCTCTTTTTCACAATTGTTCATGATCGCCATTGGATAGTTGTTTGCGCAAACTTGCTTCACAAGCAGTGGAATGTATTTGACTCAATCCATTCAAAAGGAAAACAATCTCCTTCGAAGAAGCAAGCCAATAACCTGGTATGCTCATGCTCTCTAATTTTTTTTGTTTAGCCTTCTGATTCATCTACATAAATGCCCTGTTGTCATCTTTACACACCTCATTTTATTTTTGAAACTTTTGTGTGTGTTTTCGGTGCTAGATCACAAACTTTGCAACCCTCACACAAGAGTGCAGCGAATTCAATGTCAATGTTGGATCCTTCGCCCGTGTTGACCTAGAGGATTACCCAAAGCAAGATACCCTGTGAGTTTTCTTTTTGAATTTTGCTTCAATCATGTGTTCCATTTCAACATTTTATTTTTTCAACTACGCATGGGAAGTATGATGGAGAACTTTTTATTATCTCACAGATGTGATTGTGGTTTTTTGGGGCTCAAGTATGTGGAGAACTATGATGGGAAGTCAATGAGAAAGTTCAAGCAGGTACACATTTTTAATTTTTTGTCTTGTCATTTTGTTACAATCTACTTTCTTTGTTTTCAATACTCATGCAACAGAAGAATACCATGTTTTGTTGTTGCTTCATATGTGGTTCAAGTTTGTACCTACTAGGCTTTTTTAGCTACATCCATATGTCTAGTTTGCTACAACTACATTCTGCTTTTGCTTCATCCATATCATAATTTTGCTACATCCATATCAATTTTTTGCGGTGGATGGATGTGAACTTTTTGCATTCATCACTCATGCAACACAAGAATAACTAGTATCATACTTGCTTACTTTTTGTATTCATTTTTTACAGGAAGATATGGCGCGATACCGCATCGATGTGGCATACAACCTTTTCAGCCACCCAATGAACAACGCCCCAAAGGAGCGGGCGTTCAACGATGAGTTGGCGGCTTGATTTTCTGGAAGGTTCCAGACGAACAAGCTTGTTTCTTCGTTAGGTCTAGATCATGTCCGAGGTGGTAGCGTTCTGATAGGATTAGAGTAGTGCGCGTTCGTATGTAAACTGTTGATACCTCCAGTAAACATGTGTCCTTTTGGTATGTAAACCGATGATAACTTGATATTTGGATGATGCACTTATGTTTTTAATGGATGCGTTCTTCTGTTTGCCAACATGATCATGCGGTGACAATTGTTTTTTGTTTCACTGGTTCTGAAATATGAAAATATTTCAAACTTCATCCATTGAAGTTTCAAGGGAATCTCTGTGCATTTTCCCCCTCAAAACATATTTTTTGAAAAATAATATGTGAATGCTACTTTTTGTCACACACTTATATTGCTGGAAGCTCATAGGAAATAGCTACAACCTTCTGTTAGATTTGTTGCAGAGCCAAATATATATTTTTTTACCTGCAAATTAGCTACATCCCTACAATATTTTTGCTGGAAGCATAATGTAAATATGCTTCCTTTCCCAACTTTTGCTGTACAGCTAAATCAACACTTTAAATCATTCAAGGCTTTTTCCTTTTCAAACTTGTTATTTTGCTTCAACCATGTTTTAAAAAGCTTCAACCATGTTTGCAAAAAGCTTCAACCATTTTTCCTAAAAGCTGCAACCATATTTTGAAAAAGTTTCAACCATACTTTGAAAAAGTTACAACCAAGTTTTCAAAAGCTTCAACCATGTTTCCTAAAAGTTGCAACCTTGTTTACAAAAGCTTAAACCATGTTGTTAAAAAGTTGCAACCATGCTTTCCAGAAATCTTATAAACATGTTTTCTTGAAGCTTCAAACATGTTTCCTAAAAGCTTCAACCATATTTTCAAAAAGATTCAATCATGTTTTTCAAAAGCTTCAACCATGCTTTTCAAAAGCTTAGAACATGTTCTTTTTAAGCATGGATCAAGTTGTGGTTACAACAACCATTGAGTACTATTTTTTAAAAAAATAAATAAGAAAAAACCCACATTCTGCTTTTTTTAATTCTACTTTTGGCACCATCATACTACAAAAAGTAAGCTCTCACAAACATATAACAATAAGAATTTATTTAAAAACAACTCTTGTAAAAAGCAACATTCTGCTTTTTTCAAACCACGCATGTAGTAATATGTTGCAATCCCACAAAACAAACATTCAGAGCTAGTCAACACAACTTATTATCATAAGTCATGGGGTATTACAAGGCAATTCATCATTTTTTCCCTCACGAAAATATCCTAAAGTGTAAGGATTGTTTCGACACCGGGAGCTTTCGCGCTCGCACTTGCAGCAAGAAAAGCTGCAAGGAGTTGGCAATCCTTCACGTTCTGATCTTCATCTTCACAATATTTGCATGGAGTCTTCTTTTCCCTTGGCTTTGGAGCTTTCTTCGTTTTCGCCGTGTCCTTCTTTGCTTTCTTCTTCATTTCATCTTCTCGAATCTCAATTAGTGGTTTCCTGCACTTCTCTTTCTCCTTTGGCCTCCCCTTCTTTGCAGACTTTGGTGGGTTCCGCAGTCCTACGGGGGGTGGATCCCGCTGACCTGTACTTGGGCCTCCTCAGACGTGTTCATGTCCTGCATGACCTTGGCCTTCGTAGTCTCCTGCAAACCCATCAGTTGCTCTAGCTTTTATTGCAGCAACCCCAACACTGCCCTGATCAATTAGCCCAGAGACAAAACTATAAGCTTCATCATTGAAGCAAGCATCAGAAGCGAGTTTCCCAAACTTCCGGCATAGAGAGTTAAACTTTAGGGTGTTTGTCGTGGGGACGCCGAAATGCATAGCTCTATGCCCATCGCCCGGTTCAGGCGCAAGGTCGGTTGCTCTCTTAGACCATCTTGGAAGCATGTAAGTCGCAGGTATCGTTTGCACATTCAGGTGCACCATGACACGGATGATATGTGGGCAGATCAGCCCACACATCTCAAACATGTTGCAGGTGCACATGTATGCCTGATCTTTAGGAGCAACACGCACCGTGTACACTTTTGGGTTGACGCCATAGTTTGCAACAAGGCGAAACCAGATGGCATCCCCTTGCAGCTGATATTGCAGACCATAGCCTGTTGATTTAGCCAATAGTTTCTAAAACTTGGAAAATACCTCTCTGGTATAGAAATCTGCAGCTTGCTTTTCAATGTTGTAGCTGCAAACAAAAAAAGCTTCCAACATCAATAATAATTGCTACATATGTTTCAAAGAAATGCTACAACCACACTATGTTGGAAAACTAAAAAAATGCTACATGACTTTGGACTTACTTGCTCCAGAGCGGAGGCCTCGTCGCTTCATTGATGAAGCCAGCATTGTCTTCACGATCAAGCATTAGTTCCTGGCAAAGCTCAAACTGCTGGACAAATGTCCAAACCGAGTCTCCATGGTGATTTAAAGTCTTGAAGTAGGAATTCAGGCCCTCGGACCGCCCAGTTGTTCCTGTGAATGGGAAGAACTTATTCCTAAAGTACACAGGAGCCCACATCTCCCTGCTGCCCCACATGTTCTTCAGGTGTTTCTTATCAGCCACACCAAATGACTCGACCATCTGCTTCCACCGTTCTTCAAACTCCTCAACGGTATCGGAATCATTGATGCAACCATAGAATGCTTCAGCAAAAGGCTCATCCTTTCCCAACATCTTCCCTAGTTTCGTCCTTGCAACCCGGAAGACGTACCACTTGCAACATCTGTGTGTTGAATGTGGAAATACCATTGAGATGGCTTTAGCCATTACCTGGTCTTGATCAGTCATAATGTTCAATGGATGCTCGTTATTCATTGCCAACATCCATTGCTGGAAGACCCACTTAAAAGTTTTGATGGTCTCATCAGCCAACAAAGCGCACCCCAAGCAAACAGTATGTGTGTGGTTGTTAATGCCAACAATCGGAGAAAAGGGCAAGTTGTAGCGATTGGTGCAGAATGTGGTGTCAAAAAACACACAATCTTTGTACTTTGGATACAAGGCCCTTGTTCTCCCATCAACCCAGAAAAGTGCTCTAATAGCTCCATCTTCTTCTAGCTTTGAGAAAAAGAAGTTGGGATTCTCCACTTGTCTTCTCTCAAAGTACTCGATTGTCAGCTTCAAATCACGCTCTGACAAGCCCCTTCGCAGCTTTGCTCTTGCATTTGTCACATCAGTCTTCACATACGGCAAACTCCTAGGATCGCAACATCGTGCATCTCCAAGCAAGTCCATCATATTAGCCGTTGATATGTTGCGATAGTGCAGCGAAGTGATGTATTGCATGTCTGTATCGGGGATCTTTTTGTGAGAGCGGCAAAATCTTCGACGCCCCCTTTGCAACATCAGCTGGTGTGTGTGATCGGCCTCAAAAACTGTCACAACCCAGCTACCTTCTTTGAGGCTAACACCCATATGAGCCTTGCAATCATACCGCTCCAACCGGTTTCTTCGCCTCTTGTCGCTCACATCCATATAGATGCCAGCTTGTTTGCTTGGAGATTTTTTATTACTAGCATAGCTCATATCAACATCATCACTTTGATTTGTTGCAACCGCGTCAGAAATGCTTCCACCAACATTCTTAGAAGGATCTTTCCGTGAGTGTATGCACTCAAAAACTCTATAGATTAGGATGCGCTTCTGTTCCAAGCTATTTTTTCTACTATGCTTTGACGTCACAATGCGAGTTCCAAAGCCCATCTTCGAAGCATATTCATTGTAAACACGCTGAGCTTCTTCAACATTGTCAAAAATCATTCCAACAAAAGGGACAACTGGCTGTGATGATATATCTTCGTCTGGTTCATCAACAAGTGTTGCAGCATTTCCATTGGCATTGTCACCGATCACACGGGCATTGCAATGGTTTGGAGCTGCACCATCCGTGTTCAGCTGCAAGGAATCGTCACTATCATGTCCCGGAGTATCATTAGATCAATGCCATCATCTTCTTCTTCGTGCGCAACATTTTGCATATCATCATCAAGGAAAATCAATGGCTCCACAGCAACATTCTGCAACAAAATCAGCACCCAAGTCAGTTCTTTTTTGCTGCATCAAAAAACATGCAAAAAACGCGAACAAAAAAGTGGATGCAGCATGTCAATCACAATTCCAAAACAACTCCTGCATGCAGCATTTTAGGATGTAGCATGTAACATCCAGCAAGTAGCATGTAGCAAGTGCAACACATACTTGTAACATTTTACTAGCAGACAGCAGGAAGATGCTACAATTAATTGACAACATATCAGAAACATTACACAAAAATCAAACACAAGTACGTTGAGAACATCTCTTTTTAATCTCATTCTCATCAATTGAAATCAAAGGTTGCAACATTTTTTGTGAACAAAAGGATCTAGGGTTGCAATTGGGAAATCATACCAGATCAATTTCATCCCGGCCATGCTGTGCTGCATCTTGGAAGCCCACACCAGGGTTGTAGTACCGTTGCAGCACCGGTCCACTACCACCAGGGCCTTGCTGCCTCAGGGGACTTCGGCCATGAACGGCAGTGGAGCTCGAGCCCAAATCCATGGAGGCAAGGAGGTCATTACGGATGTAAGACATGGTTGAAGCAATTCCAAGGCCGCTTGATAGATGGGGAAGCCCCTCCTCGACGTGATTCGGCCGTGGGGAACTTAAAACAGGCGGATCCGGCCGCCGCCGCCGCCGATCGGGGACGGGCAGATGCAGGGGATCCAGCTCCCCTATTTTTCTCGTTGTGGCTGTTTGTACAACGGTTGCAACAAAACGTGTTTTTTTTCTGCAACGGTTGGCTCGGTACACACTCGCGCGCAGATCTAACGGTTCGCACTAACCGCATCGGACGGCTCGGGCTCGACCGACCGAACCATTGCGCCGGCGCAGATCGCTGCCCAGATTCCAATGGGAATCTGTAATGATCCCCATATTCATCAAAGAACGAAAAGAAGTACATGGTCCCAAAAAGCCATGCCAAAGCGATCAGTGGCACGCACCAACAACCACCGCTGTTGGAAGCACCCTATGTCGTGAGAAAGATTTTCCAACAGCTACGTCTTCGTGAAGGAAACAACATGCAAGCACAGCCACTGTCAGATCACGGATTTTGGAGGGTTTCACCCAAGAACGAATTTCAAGCAATCTCCACAAAATTCCTTCAATGATGGAATGCCATGGACACACCAACATGTGGTATAGCCAATTAATGAAATCACACTGGAGATTTTACTCCGGAGCTCATTACCGGAAAAGCACCACTAAACTGAAGTCACCCATTTCGAATGAAAAGGTCAGCCTGCCAGATCACCTCAAAACAAATAGCCAGTCACACGCACAGTCACGTGTCCAGACATGTCCACGTATACTAGGTGGCAAGCGATGCCAGGAAATGCCCACATCCATCAAAGAGGATAGATATTGCGGGCAAATGATAGTGAGAGGTTGCCCGCACCATCAAAAGCTCAGCCATGGGGCATTCGGTAGCCCACTCATGCTGAACTATTGCCTTTGGGGACGTTGGCGTTCGAGTTTCTACGGCGAAAGCCCTAATTGCCGAGGAATATAGCTCAATTTTTCTTGCCTCTGTATCCACCAGCCCCCCTCGTCTCGGTGGCTACTATGCTACCAAGAGATGGGGGGAACCACAAAGAGTTGGAGTGTAGTTGAAGTTTTTTTTTCATGTTACTCTTGTGTGTCCATGATGATGGTGGCTTTGCCCTATGTATAGTACTAGTACTCCCTCATTCCAATGAACTAGATGACAACCCGCATGTTGCGGCGGGAACATGAATGAAATTAGTTGTGATGTATTATTGTTTTGATGAGATTTGGTTGTCCTGAATTTAATATGAGACTAAAGATTAGAAATACTTATTTTTTGTATTTGATTATATATAATTATAAAATAAATATTAAGTAGTATCTCTAATGCATGTTGAGAGAAATAAAAGTACTACTCCCTCTGTCTAGGTGAGTAAGTCATCTTAGATTGTGCACCGCGACCAAGATGGAGAGGAAAACAAGAGAAATAAATGTTTATTTGCTAATTAATATCATTGCATGCAACGAATTGACCACTGCATGTCATCTTTGATAGTCTCAAGTTATTAAAAGCATACACGTCACACATCTCTTATTGGTTGATTCATTTATTTATGTCAGACATTTATTTATGTCAGAAAAAAGAAACAACGTGAGAGTTAATGCACCGTGCCTATGTGTTTTGGGACTATTTCGTTTTCGTAAGGCTGGTCATAGTGGGGAGTAACTTAGACTAGTGTCATGCATATGACACTAGTCTAAGTTACTACCTTCATAGTGCAAAGTAACATAGTATTAGTTTCATATGTGACCTCATTCAATAGCTTGTAGACTCATGTTGTCTTGGAAAACGATATGTTACAGTAACATATTATGTTACTACTTCTCATTAACTACTTGCCACATAAGCAAAAAAAATTTGAGGTGCGCTATGTTACTTCCTAAATTACTCCCACTATGACTAGTCTAAGGTGACTTATTCACCTAGACGGAGGGAGTATTGGAGTTGATAAAGTAGGATATGTGCATGTTGAGTAAATTAGTATAGGTAGCGTTTTCATGCATGCATGTTAAAAGAAATAAATGTAATGAAGCTGACGAGGTGGCATATGTGATGATATGACATGTGTTCATGTTGAGATAAATAAATAAGGTAGTGGGATGGACTTTTTAGGTATTCCCTCCGTGTGTGGATAAGTGTAAATCTAACTTTTGTTTTAAGTCAACTTAATAAAAATAAGGCTGCCTGTAATGGGAGTATCATAGGTAGTATCATGCATGTCAACTAAGCAATTTTGATGAGGTGGCATAGAATTAAATGAAGAAAGAGAGGTTTAAGTATCATATCATGATACCGTATCATATTAAATGATGTGCTACTTTGTGTCATGCATAGTAATAAATGTAGTCCTCTACGATACCAACATATAATACTATGCATTAGGGATGTAGTATCATAGACTAGTATCATATGCATGATACTAGTATATGATACTCCCCATTACAACCAGCCTAATAGTAACACATATGACATCAAATTGGTATATTATCAAAGTACAATTCAAAACATAATTAGTGCTACTAATTTAGTGAATGTTGCTACTTTTTCTTAGAAAGTTGATCAAAATTTTAAAACTTTGACTTAAGACAAAAAATAGACGTACACTTATTCACGGGTGGGGGGAGTATACATAGGATAAGGCATGCACGCATTATGAAATGCAACTTTGGTCATAAATTAGAACACATAAATGTGATTTATTTGTAATAGAAATATATTAAAAAGAAGTTTTTTTGGGGTATATTGAAAAGAAGTTTTCGGTGGTATAATTTTGAAGTCACAAAAATATATTAAAAAGAAGTTTTTTTGGGGTATCTTTAAAGTAATTTATGGTCAAAGTTGAATTTTAGAGGCGTGCACATCTTATTCATGGGAACGGAGGGTGTAGTGTGTAAACGAATGGCTTTCAACGGGCGATCGCATGCGTATAGTTCATCCACGCCGTTAATTAAGCGCTTAAGTTCCCGAGGAACGCATGCGTATAGTTCATCCACGCCGAGCAGTTACCAGTTTGAGTAGTGTGCCACCGCCGCAGCATTTGCAGCCATTTGTGCAAGCAAGCCTTTTGAATTCCTGAACCACTACCACTACCAGTACTCCGTGTTATATTACGGTTGCTCTGCTCTGCCTAATCAAACCTTCTCCTTCGCCGTTCTCACAAAGTCGATCTTCCACACCACCAAAGAACAAAGGAGATGGAGGAGGGCGGCTCCTAATCCCCAACCCCAAAGCCGAAACCAGCCGGGGTCGAGACCACCGACGAGGCCCCGGAGCCGGTGGAGGCGGAAGCGCCCGATCCCGGAATGGGCGAAGAAGATGAAGGACGCGTCGACCGCATCAGCAGCCTCCCCGACGCCGTCCTCGGCGACATCATCTCCCTCCTCCCCGCCGACGAAGGCGCCCGCACCCAAATTCTCGCTTCCAAGTGGCGCCACCTCTGGCTATCCGCCCCACTCAACCTCGACTGCGCTGACCTACTAGCCCGTTACAGTGATCATGGCATTGGCGAGCATGCTGCTGGTGTCGTATCGCGCATCCTTTCTTCCCACTCGGGTCCCGGTCGTCGCCTCCGCATGGAGGGTGACCACTTCGGCCTCGAAGTTGCTACCAATACTATGGATTCCTGGCTCCGGTCCGGCACTCTTGACAACCTGCAGGAGCTCCAGCTTGGATATTACTCAACGGAGGCACCGCTGCCGTCCTATACCTTCCGCTTCGCACCCACCCTCCGTGTTGCCACCATCAAAAAGTGCAACCTCCCCGACGGCACCATCCAAGGGCTTCACTTTCCCCTGCTCAAGCATCTCGGGCTTGATTATGTCAGCATTTCGGAGTGCTCACTGCACAGCCTCATTGCCGGTTGCCCCGCTCTCGACTGCTTGCTGATGTTACAAAGCATTGACTTCCGCTGCCTTCGGATCAACTCCCGTACCCTTAGGAGCATTGGTGTTGATAATGACAATAGTGTTTACCCAAATCGTGTCCATTTAGAGGAACTCATCGTCGAGAATGCCCCTAGTCTTGAGAAGTTGCTCCGTCTTCATTACGGCACTGGTCTGCATGTATCTGTAGTTTCAGCGCCTCAATTGGAGACAATAGGCTACCTTTCTGATGGTGATTACTGGTTTCAAGATAATCCCTACAGCAAACTCGTGTTTGGCTCCACAATTATTCAGGTACCATTAATTTTGAGGCTTTTCAAATTTAATTTTGTTTGTTAAAAAAATATTTATCACTTGACTTGTGAATGGGCTCCTGCAAAAAAATGGGACTGTAAATGGGCTAATAATCTTGCCTTTCATGCTTGGTGAAGGGATTGCACGTTGACAAGCTGGCAATGGTGATCCTCACAGTAAAGACTTTAGCTGTCCAAATGAAAACACTATGTTTGGATACGGTTATTCAGTTGATGACATGCTTTCCATGCTTGGAGATGTTGTACATTCAGATTAAGGTGATGATTCTCCATTCATTGAATGTTCAAACACTTTTGATCTTCTTCTGTCCTCAAATGATTGGTTTACTTATTTCAATATGTTACTTTTAGGCAAGTATGTCAAGGCCAAGCAATTTGTGGGGTCGCAAACACCCGGATCTGATCCAATGTCTTGATATCCGTCTGAAGAAAATAGTGTTGGACTCGTATCGTGGCATCAAGTCCCAAGTTAACTTTGTTACTTTCTTTGTATTGAATGCCAGAATGCTAGAGCTGTTGATACTCGAGGTTCTTTCTGAACATTACAATCAGGAGTTCTTGGCAGAACAACGTACAGAGCTTCAGCTGGAGAAAAGGGCTTCAATAGGTGCTCGGATTCATTTTACAACTCGTAAATGTGTCCGCAGGCCCAAGGATATCAAACATGTCCGAGATTTGGATTCAGTTGACCCATTCTCAGTAGAGTGCTGAAAACAGTTGGTTTGGTCCATTGACGAATGACGAGTTGCTCTTGCATATCGCCTTATCCCATTTCTGCTTGCTTTGCAGTTTCTTAATTTTGTGTTATCCTGAAAACTTATGACATTAAATGAGCTATCTATGTTCTTTTCTTTATATATATACTACTCCCTCCGTTTCGAATTATTTGTTGCAGGTATGGATGTATCTAGACGGCGACGAGTAATTTGGAACGGAGGGAGTATATGAGAAATCCTGCCTATCAACTTATCCCATTTTGTGTTTTGATTAGTAGTGGTGTTTGAAATTTCTTACAGTATTAAATTTGTACAATCCTGAAACATTGTGACACTACATGATCTATTTATGTGTGTTACTGTAGTTTGACGAACTATGTATCTATGATTAGTTATGTTGTGTTGAATTTCAAGTTTGTATTATCCTAGAAAGCTATTTTTACGTTAGGTTGTCATTAATCCTCATCTTTGTAAACTTATTCTAAAGTTTCTATTACCATGGAATCTTGCAATTTAGAAAGTTTTTTTTTGTGTGATTGGGTTGATTTTGTAATGTACAATTCAGTCCATGATGTCATTATCATAACCTACTGAAGTCAAGAGGCTGAACTGTTGTGAATTTGTCTACCCTCTCGATCGATGTCAGTCCTTGGCCAATTATGTATTCGATAATTCGCACCTAGACGGAGGCCGGAGGCGTGCATGTTCGTCTATTCCCTGGACAGTGTGACACGCCACCGTGATTCCCTGCGCGTCGGCGTCTGTATGTTTGGCCGCCAAATCGACATCACTTTCGGTCGTTGTTGTATTTGCTCTCGGTTAGAGCGTGTTGATAACGTGTTAGAAAATAGAGTGAATTACAGAAAACCACCACATTGAAGCCTAGGGTTGCAGAAAAGACTCTTCTACGATTTTGTGTCAGGAAATACTGATTTTGGTCTTAATCATTTGCAGAAAACACCTAACCGTCTGTTCGGGCATTTTAACCTCTATTATGACAGGTGGGGCCCGATTTTGAGGACGTGGCGTAACGCCCACGAGCTCACGCCGTCTGACGGTGCTACAGTGGTAATGGACGCGCAGTCTCGGTCAAAACAGCTCGTTGCCTCACTTTCTCGCATCTGGCTCCTCACTCTCTATTCTTCTCCCCCCCCCCCCCCCAACGCCGGTCGCCGTTCTGCTGCTCCGCCGTGCCATGGTGTCGTGGAATGACAGCGAGAGCAGTGAGGAATTAGTGGTGAACGTCACCTCCTCCTGTGATGGCATTATCAAGGTCAGTTCTTTAGATAGCTAGGGTTAGGGTTAGTGAATTGAGGATTTAGTGAATGAGCTCGATCTGAACTTAGGGCTTTGTGTGTTTGCTCCCACAGCTTCCTGCTACCATGCACGACCCGAATTTTTGCGGCATTGATGCAGATGTCAGTGTGTTGTGCAAACACGGCCAGCCGGCAGAGCACTTAGTTGCTTTTGAAGGGATGCACACGGGCAGGAGGTTTCTTGGCTGTGCTGAGAAGGTACGATTTATAAACAGTGTTCCTCTTGGGTATGCTCATTTGCTATGTTTAATGGTTGGACAACATTGTTTAACTAGTTGTTTAATGGATCTGGTCAGTGCTTAATTAGTTGTTTAGCTTTGGTTAGTGCTAGGTCTTTGTTTATTCCTGTGTTGCACTGTGGTCAGTGCTTACTCAATTGTTTACTGAATCCAAGTAGCTCATAATTAACAATTGTTGTGGTCATTGTTTACTGAACTCAGCTAGCTCATAATTAACAATTGATGTGGTCATTGTTGACTGAACTCAGTTAGCTCATACTCCCTTCATTTTTTGTATACAAGGCCACAAACTCATATTACAGGTACCAAGGTAGAAATTAATGCCTACTTAAGCCAGTGTTGCAAGCTAGTCTTCTTCTCGCTTGACGTGTTAATTAATGTGTATTTTTCTCTTCAACGCACAACAAGACAACCCTCTCACTCCTCATTGGTTGATTAATATGGTACATGAAAAACAATCTTCTCACTCCCACATGCATGCAAGGGGTATTAATGTCCTCGGTTGCTAGTACGAGGCAAACCTCATCAATTTTACCTCGATTGATGTTAGTGGCCTTGTATAGATGCAAATTGTAATTTTGATAGTAGTCTTGTATACAAAAATGGAGGGAGTACTTAACAGTGGTCATTTTTTATTTGCTAACAATTGATGTCTAATGTTTTTGCTGTAGAAATTACTTCCCTAAACTTCTTTAACAATGCAAGTCTCATTAATAGTGTTGAAGCCAAGTGTTGTCTAATGTTTACTTAACCTCATTAACAATGCTCTTAGTTAGCTTATTATTTATTTGTATTATGTTTGTTGTACAGGAAGGCATAAATTGTGGAGTTGTGCAATGGATTGATTTTGAATGGCCAGACTCAATGGAGAAGGCATTGGCCAAGTTATGGGATATGTATGAGGAGAGTAAGGCAGGAAGGACCAATAACAACCTTGAGAGTTCATTTACAATTCACAACCTCACAGAAAAGAAGAAGAAACTGCAGGAGAACTATGAGAAGTTAGTTGTTGATGTGAATGCTCTTTTGGATGCCCAGGAGCAGAGGGATGTGCAGTTAAGCTATCAACAGGAGCAGAAGGACAATGCTGATGTGAACATAGGTGAGCTAGAAAATGAAGTTGGAAACTTGAAGTCAGAGCTATTAAAGAAAGATGGGGAGAACAAGAAGCTGCAGGAAAAATATGAAACTCTGAAGCATCTCACAGGTGCTCAAGCCACTGTGATTAGGAATGTGAAATTCAATCATTTGAAGGAGAAGGAAAGGCTGACAGAAGAGAGGCGTAAGTTGCAGTTTCACATTTTTGAGCTTCAGAAGTCAGAGGAAAAGATGAAGCAGAAGCTGCAGGGGGTGAAGGCCATCTTAGATGAGTAGTGTGCATCTAGTATGCATTGTTTAACAATGTAGTTGGATCCAGAAGTGTTGTAATGTAGATGATAATCATCTATGCAGTACTTTAGTTTGACTTTGTGAACCAAGTACTTTAAGTATGTATTTTGTGAACTATGTTGTTGGATCCAGTTATGCTACTTGATGAAACTTGTTGTTAGTCCAATATGATGATATGTTGTGCATGTGCTTAGTTAGTAAATTTTGTCATCTACATTCATGGATTAACCTTGAGGGTCATTTCCTCGATATATGGACAAGGTGACCATAGTGTCACCTAGAGCCTCATCTTGTCGACATATTGATGAAATGACTCTAGGGTTACCTAGAGCCTCATATTGTCGATATATCGATGAAATGACCCTAGGGTTAACCTTGAGCCTCATCTTGTCGACATATCGATGAATTGACCCTAGGGTTACGTAGAGCCTCACCTTGTCGACATATCGATGAATTGACCCTAGGGTTATGTAGAGCCTCATCTTGTCGACATATCGATGAATTGACCCTAGGGTTTACCTTGGGCCTCATCTTGTCGATATATGGATGAAATGACCCTAGGGTTTACCTAGAGCCTCATCTTGTCGATATATCGATGAAATGACCCTAGGGTTTACCTTGAGCCTCATCTTGTCGACATATTGATGAAATGACCCTAGGGTTTACCTTGAGCCTCATCTTGTCGATATATCGATGAAATGACCCTAGGGTTTACCTTGAGCCTCATCTTGTCGACATATTGATGAAATGACCCTAGGGTTTACCTTGAGCCTATATCGATGAAATGAGGCTATTTCTATGCTTACAATTGGCCGAGATGGCGCGTTTGTTGCCACTGTAGCACCATCAGACGGCGTGAGCTCGTGGGCATTACGCCACATCCTCAAAATCGGGCCCCATCTGTCATAATAGAGGTTAAAATGCCCAAACATACGGTTAGGTGTTTTCTACAAATGATTAGGAGCAAAATCAGTGTTTTCTAGCACAAAATCGTAGAAGAGTCTTTTTTGCAACCCTAGGCTTCAATGTGGTGGTTTCCTGCAATTCACTCTAGAAAGTAAAACGAGAGACAATAGACAGGGATGTAAAGTGAAGGGTTGTCTTTATTGATGATTGAGTACAAGCATATATAGCCCCGAGGGGACGCATTCAACAGACGCGATGGTTCGGAGAGACATGAGCGAACAGTCGTGTCCCTCGTACATGATTCTCCATAATTAACACATGGGTTAATTAAACTCAACACGCCCAACGTGCAAGGGGCTTCACTTCCAGAGGCGGAGTTGGAGGAGGCACAAGGCTAGTGGCAGTTGGTAAAGTGATTGCATTCTTTGTAGCTAAGATTATTTGATTATTGCTGAGAGCTGACCCTAGGTACCAGTTGGTGCATGGTGTCAGCAGAAGTAGTATCTGTAGCTGCCAGTTCTTGGCAGCAGTGATAGGCAAAAGTTGTGGCAAAAAAAGAAGTTATCCTTCAATTTAGCTTTCAAAAGACTGTTAGAACTCCTGCTTTGTTATAATCCTACCTTTGGAATAAAGCGCCCATTTCTACGGAAGAATTATTTGGAACAAGGACATAATGCTGAAATGAAAGAACAAAACACAGAACTGGACATGAGATAGTACAAAAATCAGTACAAAGTATTTCTACAAGATTAGTACAACATATTTAATATATATGGTTTGGGCCGGCTAATACTTGTTGTAATTCACCTGAAAATACTTTGTAAATGTAGATCAAATTTATATAGAAAAGATAGCAATGTCTACAATACAAGTCAATATCATTATATTGATCACTAAATATATTTTCATACTGTATTTATTTGTATTAGAACTATTGATATTTTCTATAAATTTGATCAAACTTTACAAAGAAAAATTGGCATTCACTTGTTTTATAATAGAGAGAGTACACCCATTCACCTCAATCTACAAAAACTTCCATTCACCAGTATGGATGTTCTTTTTTCCCAGCCAATGGACAAATAACTAAAGTCCATCTGATGACCAAGGTGCATTGTCCCGAGCTGCTGTTTCCTCTGATGACCAAGGGAATTTTGCTGGCGGCTGAAGCCAGTGTGATGTGAGTTTGCTGGGCATGGAAAAAGTCATTCCGGATATTGGCTGCTTTGTGCCACAAAAACGCTATGACAATGTAGTGTGGGCATCTCATGTTCCTGTCAATGTTTCGCCACGCTTTATATATAAAGCAATGATCAACGACAATCCGATACAAACGCACGCTGCCACAACACACACACACACACACACAATGCACGATACATAGGCATTGATCGCAGCAACATCAATCCTAGCACTAGAAGAGCAACCGGAGGCTCAACTGGGAACACGTCATCACGAAGAAATGAAGTCGCATACGATGAACCGTGGGCTCCAAGGCAGCGCCTTCGGGAAGGATACGACACCGGAGCGCCGCCACCGCTTGATCCGTGGATCAGAGTTCCCCCTGGAGCAGCACGACGGGCAGTGAGAACCGCAACGACGCCTTCAAGAAGGGAACGAGCTTCGCTGCCGCTGATCCGTCCGAAGATGGAACAGTTTTTCACCCCGGCTAACACTCACCGCCATCGAATGCCCCACCCCAGCTACCACGCCACCCACACGGCCATGGCCACCGGGTAACACCATGCCACGGGCTCTGCCCATGAGCATCGCGCTACCACCACCAGGGCCGTCACCCCAGCATCCAAGACCTTTACACCACCTCACACAAGATACGCCGCTACCCCAACCAAAGAGACAAGTGGAAAGATCCCACCTTACACACCCTTGGGCAGCCTCCAACGCCGAGACCCAAAAGGCCGGCCAAAATTGGCCTCCATCAACCCGTCCTGCAGCACCGGGCGCGAGACGAGCTCGGTCCTACGGCACCATGTGCGAGACGAGCTCGGTCCCGCTGCACCGTGCGCGAGACGAGCTCAGTCCTGCTACACCGTGCATGGGACGAGGTCAGTCCTGCCGCACCGGGTGTGAGACGAGCGATGGACCATAGCTGGGAGAAGGACAACCATTCGACCAAGTAACGTCCGGGCGATGAGGAGAGGAAGTGAAGGCTGACACAAGTCTACTACGGACGAACTGATGCCGGAACATGCCAGCCGCCACCGCAGTCGACCTGCCAAGCCGTCGTGGAGCCACCCACGGCCGAGGGAGTAGCCACACTGGGCCAGTACCCAACCTGCACCGCCTGACGAGCTCGAAGCACAGGAGTCGTCGGGCACACACAACCACTAGCACGACCGGCAGCCGCAACCACCAGCTGACCCCAACCGGGGGCCAGGACCAAGCCGTCGACGACCAGCCTAACCACCACATCGGACCCCACCAGCGCCCGCAGCCACCGAAGGTGGCCGGCCCACTCCGCCACAGCCCATGCCGCTTGCGAAACAATAGCTGGAGGAGATGCCCCATCCCAAATTTGATCTGGCCACCCCTCCGCACCACCCCGAGCACACCCCGCCGCCACAGAACACCGCTAGCCCTCCCATGCCACGGGCAGAACCCACCCTGCTGCCAAGGAAGCCCAGGCGCCGCCGAGCAGCCCAGATGCCGCGCTTCCCCGGTCCAGCAACGCGCCTCCACGCAAGGACACCGGCCCACGCCGATCTCCACCGTGCCAAGGAGAGAAGAGGCCGCCGCCAGCACCTACCGGGCTTAGAGGTCAATTTTTCTTTTCTGTCTATTGTTGTGTTTTGATATGTGCCCAGGTTAATGGTATCTTTGAGTTCCCCAGCAATTATGTCCTGGTTGTTGAACTAAAAATTTCAGAACACCGAGAAATTTCAAATGCAAATGTAACAAGATGGCAAGATTTCACATTTCAGAGGCCCTGATGTTGGCAAGGCCACTAACCTTGATTGTGATATTCTATTGTATTCTTACTATATTCCTACTCCTGTTACTTAAGGAAGTGTTTTATGTGCAGATTAGTAATGATTGGGCTGCCTTGCTTTTTCATTTTATCAACTTGATTGTGAGATGTTAATTTTATGTGGTTGCTTGTGACAACATGACATCCATAATTAGGTCCTTCCATATCTTAATTTTATTTATATTCAAAAAATAAAAGCAATATAAAAATATAGCACCTATACATCTTAATGTTATTATATCACGGTAACAAAAGCAATAAAAAATGTAACACATATAATTAGTAAATTAAAAGCATCTATGCGTCCTCACAATTACTACAACCAAATAGTATAAATTGCCTCCACGATAAAACAAATATTCCAATCAATAACTACAAAATTAACATATCCTCTACAAGTAGTGTATGTATCTAAGATAATCTACCGTACCCAGAGCAAATAATTGGTTTCCAATGTCCCTCTCATCTCCAGTTCCTGATCTGATTTACAATTTCAGATTGCAAATCAATATAAGGCCTTCTACTGATTTGAGCATCTATGAATTATTGAGTCATCTAGGGAAAGAACCAAGGTGATTCGGATTGAGAGCGCCCGTTGAATACTCCTTAGCAACAGAACAGACATCAAGAATAGGAGGGAAACATTTATGTGGCTGGCGGTGGCTTCGCCGGTGCCAGTGTCAGTTTCGCTACCGGGGCATCTGTTGGGGAACGTAGCAGAATTTTAAAATTTTCTACGCATCACCAAGATCTATCTTTGCAGTCATCTAGCAACGAGGGAGAGAGGAGTGCATCTACATACCCTTGTAGATCACGAGCGAAAGCGTTCAGGAGAACGGGGTTGATGGAGTCATACTCGTCCTGATCCAAATCACCGAAGATCCTAGCGCCGAACGGACGGCACCTCCGCGTTCAACACACGTACGGAGCGAGGACGTCTCCCGCGCCTTGATCTAGCAAGGAGGAGGGAGAGGTTGAGGAAGAGGGCTCTAATAGCAGCACGACGGCGTGGTGGTGGTGAAGCTGCAGTACTCCGGCAGGGCTTCGCCAAGCTCTTACGGAGGAGGAGAGGTGTTGGGAAGGGGAGGGGTTGTGCCTTGGATGTTGTGTGCAGCCCTCCCCTTGCCCCTCTATTTATAGGGGAAGGAGGAAGGGGGCCGGCCCCCTCTAGATGAGATCTAGAGGGGGGCGGCGGCCAAGGAGAGGGGGCTTGCCCCTCAAGCAAGGGGGGCGCCCCCTTTAGGGTCCCCCCCCCCAACCCTAGGCGCATGGGCCCAAGGGGGGGATGCGGACAGCCCATGTAGGGCTGGTTCCCTTTCCTCTACAGCCCATTAGGCCCTCCGAGAGAGGTGGCCCCTCCCGGTGGACCCCCGGAACCCCTCCGGTGGCCCCGGTACAATGCCAATATGCCCCCGAACCTTTCCGGTGACCGTATGACAACTTCCTACATATAAATCTTCACCTCCGGACCATTCCGGAACTCCTCGTGACGTCCGGGATCTCATCCGGGACTCTGAACAACATTCGGTAATTACATACAAGTCTTCCTAACAACCCTAGCGTCACTGAACCTTAAGTGTGTAGACCCTACGGGTTCGGGAGACATGCAGACATGACCGAGACGACTCTCCGGTCAATAACCAACAGCGGGATCTGGATACCCATGTTGGCTCCCACATGCTCCTCGATGATCTCATCGGATGAACCACGATGTCGAGGATTCAATCAATCCGTATACAATTCCCTTTGTCAATCGGTACGTTACTTGCCCAAGACTCGATCGTCGGTATCCCAATACCTTGTTCAGTCTCGTTACCGGCAAGTCACTTTACTCGTACCGTAATGCATGATCCCGTGATCAACCACTTGATCACATTGAGCTCATTATGATGATGCATTACCGAGTGGGCCCAGAGATACCTCTCCGTCATACGGAGTGACAAATCCCAGTCTCGATTCGTGCCAACCCAACAAGACACTTTCGGAGATACCTGTAATGTACCTTTATAGTCACCCAGTTACGTTGTGACGTTTGGCACACCCAAAGGAACTCCTACGGTATCCGGGAGTTGCACAATCTCATGGTCTAAGGAAATGATACTTGACATTCAGAAAAGCTACAGCAAACGAACTACACGATCTTTGAGCTATGCTTAGGATTGGGTCTTGTCCATCACATCATTCTCCTAATGATGTGATCCCGTTATCAATGACATCCAATGTCCATAGTCAGGAAACCATGATATCTTTTGATCAACGAGCTAGTCAACTAGAGGCTCACTAGGGACGTGTTGTGGTCTATGTACTCACACATGTATTACGATTTCCGGATAACACAATTATAGCATGAACAATAGACAATTATCATGAACAAAGAGAATATAATAACCATTTTATTATTGCTCTAGGCATATTTCCAATAGTCTCCCACTTGCACTAGAGTCAATATTCTAGTTACATGTGATGAATCGAACACCCATGCAGTTCTAGTGTTGATCATGTTTGCTCTAGGGAGAGGTTTAGTCAACGGATCTGCCACATTCAGGTCTGTATGTACTTTACAAATCTCTATGTCTCCATTTTGAACACTTTCACGAATGGAGTTGAAGCGACGCTTGATATGCCTGGTCTTCCTATGAAACCTGGCTCCTTGGCAAGGGCAATAGCTCCAATGTTGTCATAGAAGAGAGTCATCGGGCCCGACGCATTGGGTATGACTCCTAGGTCGGTAATGAACTCCTTCACCCAGACTGCTTCTTGTGTTGCCTCCAAGGCTGCCATGTACTCCGCTTCACATGTAGATCCCGCCATAACGCTTTGCTTGCAACTGCACCAGCTTACTGCCCCACCATTCAAAATATACACGTATCCGGTTTGTGATTTAGAGTCATCGAGATCTATGTCGAAGCTAGCATCGACGTAACCCTTTACGACGAGATCTTCATCACCTCCATAAACGAGAAACATTTCCTTAGTCCTTTTCAAGTACTTCAGGATATTCTTGACTGTTGTCCAGTGTTCCATGCCGGGATTACTTTGGTACCTTCCTACCAAACTTACGGCAAGGTTTACATCAGGTCTGGTACACAACATAGCATACATGATAGACCTATGGCTGAGGCATAGGGGACGACACTCATCTTTTCTATCTTCTGCCGTGGTCGGGCATTGAGCCGTGCTCAATCTCGTACCTTGCAATACAGGCAAGAACCCCTTCTTTGACTGATCCATTTTGAACTTCTTCAATATCTTGTCAAGGTACGTACTTTGTGAAAGACCAATGAGGCGTCTCGATCTATCTCTATAGATCTTGATGCCTAATATATAAGCAGCTTCTCCAAGGTCCTTCATTGAAAAACACTTGTTCAAGTAGGCCTTTATGCTTTCCAAGAATTCTATATCATTTCCCATCAACAGTATGTCATCCACATACAATATAAGAAATGCTACAGAGCTCCCACTCACTTTCTTTTAAATGCAGGCTTCTCCATAAGTCTGCATAAAGCCAAATGCTTTGATCATCACATCAAAACGAATGTTCCAACTCCGAGATGCTTGCACCAGCCCATAAATCGAGCGTTGGAGCTTGCACACCTTGTCAGCATTTTTAGGATCGACAAAACCTTCTGGCTGCATCATATACAATTCTTCCTTAAGGAAACCATTAAGGAATGCCGTTTTGACGTCCATTTGCCATATCTCATAATCATAGAATGCGGCAATTGCTAACATGATTCGGACAGACTTCAGCTTCGCTGCGGGTGAGAAAGTCTCATCGTAGTCAACCCCTTGAACTTGTCGATAACCCTTAGCGACAAGCCAAGCTTTATAGATGGTCACATTACCATCCGCGTCTGTCTTCTTCTTAAAGATCCATTTATTTTCTATGGATCGCCGATGTCAGGACCCCGACTCGATGTCACATCGATCTAGCTGGTAACACCTCATATCACTTTGCGGCCTCACGCACGGTATCCCCACGGGTGTCGTCTTACCTTTTCCCGGGACCGTTTGCGCCTTTTGGCTCACGTATATGATAGTGTCGCTAGCATCCATATGATAAGGAGCCCGGGCTGACATGACTAGTCGTAACCCAAAGTGGCACAGACTTACAGGGACAGGCATCCATGACCCAGCTTCGAACGTGTCGGTCATCAGCAAGTGGGTCCGGGCTGTAGCACTGGGCTAGCAGGACTCCGGTAAACCGGGCTGTAGCGGGCTAACAGGACTCCGGTACTCAAAGCGTGACATTTCCCCGAAGGGACAGGCACAGGAACGAAGAAGGACACATGCCGGCCAGCCTAAGTCTTCCAGAGCAGTAGCAAGCTACCATGGCTCAGCGGTAACACTAGGAGACATTTCCCGGTAAGAGAGGCTACTAAAGATAAACAACTAGATAGTCAGATCCCACACATACCAAGCATTTCAATCATACACACAATATGCTCGATATGTGCAAATACAACGAAGCATCACAACATGACTCTATGACACAAGTACTTTATTTAAGGCTCAGGGAGCCATACATAACATACACCAAGGTACGGGTCTCACGACCCAACATACAAGTCATACAGCCATACAAACCAGCAGCGGAAGTAACTTGTCTGAGTACAGACAACTAGTAAAATAAAAGAGGCTTGGAAAGCCTAGCTATACTACGTGGTCCTTCACAAGCTCAGGGTCACCACCTGGGTCTTTAGCCTACTCGTTGATGTCAACGTCTACATAGAACCCATCAGAGGGGGTTGCAGCGTCTTCTGTAAAAAATGTAGATTATAGCAACATGAGTACAAAGGTACTCAGCAAGACTTACATCAGATCCTACATACATGCATAGTATCAAGAAGGGTTGGTGGAGTTATTGCAGCAAGCCAGCTTTGACTCTTGGCTAGGCTATCCTACGATACTCCAACTTGAAATGGTTTTGCGCACACGAGTCCACTACTCACCACTTCAATACACTACCGAGGATCCACCTCCGTCTTCCTACGGAAGAGCCATCCTCGGCACTCACACTTATCTTGAGGCTTTTAGCAGTTTCCATTTACTTGTCTATGAACTGTATAGGCAACCAAGTAGTCCTTTACCGCGGACGCGGCTATTCGAATAGATCATGTTAACCCTGCAGGGGTGTACTTCTTCATACACGCTCTCACCACTTACCGTCGCTTACACGACATGTACTCGGCCACCTTCAAGCGGAAGCCCAACGTGGGTGTCGGCCACGACCTACCTAATCACCTAAGCCTCCAGTCCAGGTTTATCGCCTATTCGGGTTCCATCCGCAGGGAGTCCGGCCGAAGTTTCCCATACGGCCCCGAACGATGTGAACAGGGTTCCCGAGATACCTAACGGGTACTCGGTACACCGTGCCACGTACCTACCGCATCACAGCCCACCCCTACGGTCAGCGCTGTCCACGGCCTCCAGTAGGCTACAAACACCAGAAACTACTTGCAACTCCTGGAACGGAGAACTAGGGTGAATAAGAAGTCGAGAGGGTCCATTGGTTTCGGGCCCAATGCATGGTAGTAGCTGATTCTTAAATCACACATACAGATCTCAGTGCTTAAGGTCGGCTTCAATGAAACAACCCACCATGTACTCCTACATGGCCTCTCATCGATACCTTTACCAAATCGTGTTCACCACACCACTCTCATTACCGACATAATCATTTCACTCTAGCCCATCACCCAGATGAACCAGACCTGACACGACTCTAAGCATAGCAGGCTTAGCAAGGTAGGAACAACACATACATATGGCTCAATCAACTCCTACACATGCTAGTGGGTTTCATCTAGTTACTGTGGCAATGACAGGTCATGCAGAGGAAATGGGTTCAACTACCGTAACACACAGCAGTTTGAATCGCGTTGTCTTAATGCAGTAAAAGAGAGCAGGGGCGAGAACATGGGATTGTATCGATATGATCAGATGGTTGGTTGCTTGCCTGATGGTTCGTTGCACGGATACGGTTCTTCGTTAGGGTAATCACGGTACTCCTCGGGGACAGATCCTGTCGCAAAGGACATCGATACACAAACATCACCAAACAATATGCAACAATATGATGCATGCATGAAACATGGCAATATGAGTGTGTTGGGCTAATGCAACTAAAACCAGAAGGGTTTGAACAAATTTGAATCAAGGATTCAAATTTCAAATTCAAATATGGCCTTTTAAAGTGCCTTTTCTTGTTCTGATTAAAACATCAACTTAACTTGTTTGATCATGCATGGAAATGGTACAGATGGATAGATTGGATTTTTCTGATCATTTTTCATATATAATTTGTCCAATTTGGAGTTACAGAATAAAAGTTATGAATTTTTGAAGTTTAATTAATATTCTGGAATTTCCTGATTTAATTCAACGCTGTCAGGACCCCGACTCGATGTCACATCGATCTAGCCGGTAACACTTCATATCACTTTGCGGCCTCACGCACGGTATTCCCACGGGTGTCGCCTTACCTTTGCCCGGGACCGTTTGCGCCTTTTGGCTCACGTATATGATAGTGTCGCTAGCATCCATATGATAAAGAGCCCAGGCTGACATGACTAGTTGTAAACCCAAAGTGGCACAGACTTACAGGGACAGGCATCCATGACCCAGCTTCGAACGTGTCGGTCATCAGCAAGTGGGTCCGGGCTGTAGCACTGGGCTAGCAGGACTCCGGTAAACCGGGCTGTAGCGGGCTAACAGGACTCCGGTACTCAAAGCGTGACATTTCCCCGAAGGGACAGACACAGGAACGAAGAAGGACACATGCCGGCCAGCCTAAGTGTTCCAGAGCAGTAGCAAGCTACCATGGCTCAGCGGTAACACTAGGAGACATTTCCCGGTAAGAGAGGCTACTAAAGATAAACAACTAGATAGTCAGATCCCACACATACCAAGCATTTCAATCATACACACAATATGCTCGATATGTGCAAATACAACGAAGCATCACAACATGACTCTATGACACAAATACTTTATTTAGGCTCAGGGAGCCATACATAACATACACCAAGGTACGGGTCTCACGACCCAACATACAAGTCATACAGTCATACAAACCAGCAGCGGAAGTAACTTGTCTGAGTACAGACAACTAGTAGAATAAAAGAGGCTTGGAAAGCCTAGCTATACTACGTGGTCCTTCACAAGCTCAGGGTCACCACCTGGGTCTTTAGCCTACTCGTTGATGTCAACGTCTACATAGAACCCATCAGAAGGGGTTGCAGCGTCTTCTGTAAAAAATGTAGATTATAGCAACATGAGTACAAAGGTACTCAGCAAGACTTACATCAGATCCTACATACATGCATAGTATCAAGAAGGGTTGGTGGAGTTATTGCAGCAAGCCAGCTTTGACTCTTGGCTAGACTATCCTACGATACTCCAACTTGAAAAGGTTTTGCGCACACGAGTCCACTACTCACCACTTCAATACACTACCGAGGATCCACCTCCGTCTTCCTACGGAAGAGCCATCCTCGGCACTCACACTTATCTTGAGGCTTTTAATAGTTTCCATTTACTTGTCTATGAACTGTATAGGCAACCAAGTAGTCCTTTACCGCGGACGCGGCTATTCGAATAGATCATGTTAACCCTGCAGGGGTGTACTTCTTCATACATGCTCTCACCACTTATCGTCGTTTACACGACATGTACTCGGCAACCTTCAAGCGGAAGCCCAACGTGGGTGTCGGCCACGACCTACCTAATCACCTAAGCTTCCAGTCCAGGTTTATCGCCTATTCGGGTTCCATCCGCAGGGAGTCCGGCCGAGGTTTCCCATACGGCCCCGAACAATGTGAACAGGGTTCCCGAGATACCTAACGGGTATTCGGTACACCCGGCCACGTACCTACCGCATCACAGCCCACCCCTACGGTCAGCGCTGTCCACGGCCTCCAGTAGGCTACAAACACCAGAAACTACTTGCAACTCCTGAACGGAGAACTAGGGTGAATAAGAAGTCGAGAGGGTCCATTGGTTTCGGGCCCAATGCATGGTAGTAGCTGATTCTTAAATCACACATACAGATCTCAGTGCTTAAGGTCGGCTTCAATGAAACAACCCACCATGTACTCCTACATGGCCTCTCATCGATACCTTTACCAAATCGTGTTCACCACACCACTCTCATTACCGACATAATCATTTCACTCTAGCCCATCACCCAGATGAACCAGACCTGACACGACTCTAAGCATAGCAGGCATAGCAAGGTAGGAACAACACATACATATGGCTCAATCAACTCCTACACATGCTAGTGGGTTTCATCTAGTTACTGTGGCAATGACAGGTCATGCAGAGGAAATGGGTTCAACTACCGTAGCACACAGCAGTTTGAATCGCGTTGTCTTAATGCAGTAAAAGAGAGCAGGAGCGAGAACATGGGATTGTATCGATATGATCAAATGGTTGGTTGCTTGCCTGATGGTTCGATGCACTGATATGGTTCTTCGTTAGGGTAATCACGGTACTCCTCGGAGGCAAAACCTGTCGCAAAGGACATCGATACACAAGCGTCACCAAACAATGTGCAACAATATGATGCATGCATGAAACATGGCAATATGAGTGTGTTGGGCTAATGCAACTAAAACCAGAAGGGTTTGAACAAATTTGAATCAAAGATTCAAATTTCAAACTCCAAACATGGCCTTTTAAAGTGTTTTTCCTTGTTCTGCTTAAAACATCAATTTAACTTGTTTGATCATGCATGAAAATAGTACAGATGGATAGATTGGATTTTTCTGATCATTTTTCATATATAATTTGTCCAATTTGGAGTTACAGAATAAAAGTTATGAATTTTTGAAGTTTAAATAATATTCTGGAATTTCCTGATTTAATTTAAATCCAGAAAATCAATTACTGCGTCAGCATGACGTCAGCATGACGTCAGTGGTCAACTGCGGCTGGCTGAAGTCAAACCTGACGTGTGGGGGCCACACGTCAGTGACAGGGGGGTTTAACAGGTTTAAATTAATCCTAATTAGGGATTAGTGGCGCTGGGGCCCACTGTCAGTGTCAGGGGGGGTTGACTAACGGTAATTAGTACTAACTAACCACCTGTCCGACAGGGCCCACGCGTCAGTGACCCTGGGGGGTCAAACCTCAGGTCGGACAGGTCAAACCCGCCGGCGGTTAGTCACCGGCGAGGTCCGCGGCGTGCAGGGGCCTCGGGTTTCCTCTGTGGTGCTCCAAACGGCGTGCGGCTAGGAGCGTTGGATAGCTAGCTCGATGGCGCGTCGGACGGTGGCCGTGGCTGGCCCTGGGGTGGCCGGAGTCGACGGCGGCGAGCTCGGCTGCGGCTGCCGGAGTTCGGGTGCGGTCGGAATCGACGTTGGAGGGGGTTTGGGGAGGCGTTAGTGCGTGCTGCGTGCTCCTGGTGAGGTGGGGAGCACGATAGTGCGCTCGGTTGGGTGCTACGGTGACCGTGGCCACGACGGCGACATCGCCGGCGGCGTGGAGCTCTCGGCCAAGGTGGGGCTAGGGCCTAGAGGTCGAAAGGGACCAGGGGAGAAGGGGGAAACGATCCGGGGGCTCACCGCGGAGCTGCAGGGATGGTTAGCGGGCTCGGGGACGCGCTGGAGACGGTGAATTCGACGGCGACGACGGTCGGAGCCCGAAGAGGGGAACGGCGACGTGGCGGCGATGCAGGGCTTCCGGGGAGCT